>NC_057813.1:371426453-371726453 GCF_018294505.1 Triticum aestivum
GGCCCCCTGCTGGTCCGACCGGCCGACCTTCCCGGCCGGCCCAGCTCCGCCCCGGCCCTCCCCTCACCTCCACCGCCGGCCCCTGCCTCCAACTCCACCACCGTGATGCCTCTCTGCCCGGTGAGCTAACACTCTTTTTTTCCATTTTTTTGCATTATTTAGCTATTGTTCGATGTATGAATGAATGCATGGATGGATTTTGGATGTTGTTAGGTTGCTAGATGGATGAATGTTGTATATGTATCTTAGATGGATGGAGGAATCTCGGCAAAATGAGTTATTTTGCTACGGTTAGGTTGCTAGATGGATGAATCTCGGCAAAATGAATTATCATAGTTAAAAAAGCAACTTGAGTCACTTAGTTCATAAAATTGTTAACGAAGATTTTATTTTCAGTTTGTGATGTTGTTAAGTAGCTATGTGAGATGTGCTTCAAATTTGGGATACGATAAGCGGTTATTTCATCATGATGATCTTGCTAAAAAATTGATGTGTCAATGCTTAATGTGAGGTGATGAATTAAATGCGATATGATAAGTGCTTCCAAATTTGACAGTTGACAAAATATGATTTTTCTTTATAGTTTAAAGTGTCAATGCTTAATGTGATGTGATGACCTAATTTTTTTCACTCGGTGTAAATAACAGGATTTGTGGTGTTCCATCTTCGTGGAGTGATCGTCGATGTTGGAGTTGTTGGTCCACGATCGTCCCTCTCCTTTGATCGACTACATCGGAGGGTGAGCAACAATTCCATGACCTCGTCCACTTTTTTTTCATGTCACTAGATTGAATTTTCACATCAAGTCGCGTAACCTAGGTCTCCCGTCCGAAAGGGTTGCAACGATAAATATGCATTCAATTGCATATTTATCACCGCAGCTCTTTCGGATTGTCCAGCGCTTTCCACGGACAGCCCGAGGATGTGTAGATTGGGTACGTTGTTCATGCTCTACCCCGTTCCGAGACAGGATTTCGGCGGCGCCTCCCTGTTGTTCTCCGGATGCACATTCTCTCGGCATTTTGCCGAGACGTGTATTTGGAGAACAGCGGGGAGGTGCTGCCGAAATTTTGTCTCGGAATGGGGTAGAGCATGGACCGTACTCAATCTACACATTCTCGGGTGGGATTAGGACCCATCTTTACCTATTAGAGATGTAGGTGGATTAAATGTCAACCTTGTAAAAAATAAAATATTGATGTGGGTAATTTAAATGAATCCTTAATTTTGTTGTGTGGGTTCCAATAAAGCAGAGATGGCAGATAATCAGTGGATGTATAGTGGGTTTTTCCGTCGGAATCAAGTAACAACATAGTGGGTCGAGAAAACTGATGTGTTTTTGAAAGAGATATTCCGTAGTCCAATGAGGATGGTGCCAGAATGCCCGTGTGCCAGATGTAAGAGACGTATCCGCAGAGATAAGAGTGCGATGACTAAGCACCTTCGCACGCATGGATTTATGCCCAACTTCAATATGCCGATAAACTTTGCCCAGCGGGACCGTGGTAGAGAGGATGTGATACGGCAACGCGTCGCTGGTTATGAGGACGATGGGGTTAGAGACATGCTAGATGATGTCTTTGCTGCACAGCCGACACCTCCGTCACATTCAGCGAATGAACCGCAGGAGCCGGAGGAAACCACAAAGGCCTTCCTGGAAATCTTGGCCTCGTCAAAGAAACCTCTCTATGAGGGTGCCAAGCTGTCTGTGCTGGATGCCATCTCGCAACTGGTGGAAGTGAAGGCTGAGTACGGCTGTAGCCGAGGTTGCTTCGAAGCATTTCTGGGAGTATGGGCTAACAGCCTGCCCGAGGGCCATGAATTGCCGTAAACCCTGTACGGTACGAAGAAAATCATGAAGGCGCTCTCCATGGACTATGAGAAAATACATGTTTGTCCAAAGAATTGCCTTTTGTTTAGGCATGAGTATGCGGATGACAACTACTGTAGGAAGTGCGGTTCCTCTCGGTATATTGAGGTGGTCGATAAGCATGGTCAGAAGCGGCAGCTAAAAATCCCTGCGAAGGTTCTTCGGTATCTTGATTTTATAAAAAGACTGCAGCGCCTTTTCATCACCGAGGAGTCTGCCAAAATGATGAAGTGGCACAAGGAAGGGAAAAGGTACAATCCAAAAAAAATTGTACATACATCAGAAGGTGAAGCATGGAATGTTGGGGAACGTAGTAATTTCAAAAAATTTCCTACGCACACGCAAGATCATGTGATGCATAGCAACGAGGGGGAGAGTATTGTCTACGTACCCAACGCAGACCGACTGCGGAAGCGATGACACGACGTAGAGGAAGTAGTCGTACGTCTTCACGATCCAACCGATCAAGCACCGAAACTACGGCACCTCCGAGTTCGAGCACACGTTCAGCTCGATGACGATCCCCGGACTCCGATCCAGCAAAGTGTTGGGGAAGAGTTCCGTCAGCACGACGGCGTGGTGACGATCTTGATGAACTACAGCAGCAGGGCTTCGCCTAAACTCCGCTACAGTATTATCGAGGAATATGGTGGCGGGGGGCACTGCACACGGCTAAGGAACAGATCACGTGGATCAACTTGTATGTTCTAGGGTGCCTCTACCTCAGTATATAAAGGAGCCAAGGGGGGAGGGGGGCGCCGGCCAGGGAGAGAGGCGCAGGAGGAGTCCTACTCCTCCTGGGAGTAGGACTCCCCCCCAATCCTATTCCAACTAGGATTCCCAAGGGGGAAAGGGGAAGAAGGGTGGCCGGCCACCTCTCCTAGTCCTAATAGGACTAGGGGAAGGGGGGAGGCGCGCAGCCCTTGTGGGCAGCCCCTTCACCTTTCCACTAAGGCCCATGAAGGCCCATATGGCTCCCGGGGGGTTCCGGTAACCTCCCGGTAATCCGGTAAAATCCCGATTTCACCCGGAACACTTCCGATGTCCAAACATAGGCTTCCAATATATCAATCTTTACGTCTCGACCATTTCGAGACTCCTCGTCATGTCCGTGATCACATCCGGGACTCCGAACAACCTTCGGTACATCAAAACTCATAAACTCATAATATAACTGTCATCGAAACCTTAAGCGTGCGGACCCTACGGGTTCGAGAACAATGTAGACATGACCAAGACACGTCTCCGGTCAATAACCAATAGCGGGACCTGGATGCCCATATTGGCTCCTACATATTCTACGAAGATCTTTATCGGTCAGACCGCATAACAACATACGTTGTTCCCTTTGTCATCGGTATGTTACTTGCCCGAGATTTGATCGTCGGTATCCAATACCTAGTTCAATCTCGTTACCGGCAAGTCTCTTTACTCGTTCCAAAATACATCATCTCACAACTAACATATTAGTTGTAATGCTTGCAAGGCTTATGTGATGTGTATTGCCGAGAGGGCCCAGAGATACCTCTCCGACAATCGGAGTGACAAATCCTAATCTCGAAATACGCCAACCCAACATCTACCTTTGGAGACACCTGTAATGCTCCTTTATAATCACCCAGTTATGTTGTGACGTTTGGTAGCACCCAAAGTGTTCCTCCGGCAAACGGGAGTTGCATAATCTCATAGTCATAGGAACATGTATAAGTCATGAAGAAAGCAATAGCAACATACTAAACGATCGTGTGCTAAGCTAATGGAATGGGTCATGTCAATCAGATCATTCAACTAATGATGTGACCTCTTTAATCAAATAAGAACTCATTGTTCATGGTTAGGAAACATAACCATCTTTGATTAACGAGCTAGTCAAGTAGAGGCATACTAGTGACACTTTGTTTGTCTATGTATTCACACATGTATTATGTTTCCGATTAATCCAATTCTAGCATGAATAATAAACATTTATCATGATTATAAGGAAATAAATAATAACTTTATTATTGCCTCTAGGGCATCTTTCCTTCAGTCTCCCACTTGCACTAGAGTCAATAATCTAGATTACACTGTAATGATTCTTACACCCATGGAGCTTTGGTGCTGATCATGTTTTGCTCGTGGAAGAGGCTTAGTCAACGGGTCTGCAACATTCAGATCCGTATGTATCTTGCAAATCTCTATGTCTCCCAGCTGGACTAGATACCGGATAGAATTGAAGTGTCTCTTGATGTGTTTGGTCCTTTTTGTGAAATTTGGATTCCTTTGCCAAGGCAATTGCACCAATGTTGTCACAAAAGATTTTCATTGGACCCGATGCACTAGGTATGACACCTAGATTGGATATGAACTCCTTCATCCAGACTCCTTCATTTGCTGCTTCCGAAGCAACTATGTACTCCGCTTCACATGTAGATCCCGCTATGACGCTTTGTTTAGAACTGCACCAACTGACAGCTCCACCGTTTAATGTAAACACGTATCCCGTTTGCGATTTAGAATCGTCCGGATCAGTGTCAAAGCTTGCATCAACGTAACCTTTTACAGTGAGCTCTTTGTCACCTCCATATACGAGAAACATATCCTTAGTCCTTTTCAGGTATTTCAGGATGTTCTTGACCGCTGTCCAGTGATCCACTCCTGGATTACTTTGGTACCTCCCTGCTAAACATATAGCAAGGAACACATCAGGTCTGGTACACAGCATTGCATACATGATAGAGCCTATGGCTGATGCATAGGGAACATCTTTCATATTCTCTCTATCTTCTGCAGTGGTCGGGCATTGGGTCTTACTCAACTTCACACCTTGTAACACAGGCAAGAATCCTTTCTTTGCTTGATCCATTTTGAACTTCTTCAAAATTTTGTCAAGGTATGTGCTTTGTGAAAGTCCAATTAAGCGTCTTGATCTATCTCTATAGATCTTAATGCCTAATATGTAAGCAGCTTCACCGAGGTCTTTCATTGAAAAACTTTTATTCAAGTATCCCTTTATGCTATCCAGAAGTTCTATATCATTTCCAATCAGTAATATGTCATCCACATATAATATCAGAAATGCTACAGAGCTCCCACTCACTTTCTTGTAAATACAGGCTTCTCCGAAAGTCTGTATAAAACCAAATGCTTTGATCACACTATCAAAACGTTTATTCCAACTCCGAGAGGCTTGCACTAGTCCAAAAATGGATCGCTGGAGCTTGCACACTTTGTTAGCTCCCTTTGGATCGACAAAACCTTCCGGTTGCATCATGTACAACTCTTCTTCCAGAAATCCATTCAGGAATGCAATTTTGACATCCATCTGCCAAATTTCATAATCATAAAATGCGGCAATCTCTAACATGATTCGGACAGACTTAAGCATCGCTACGGGTGAGAATGTCTCATCATAGTCAACCCCTTGAACTTGTCGAAAACCTTTCGCGACAAGTCGAGCTTTGTAGACAGTAACATTACCATCAGTGTCAGTCTTCTTCTTGAAGATCCATTTATTCTCAATTGCTTGCCGATCATCGGGCAAGTCAACCAAAGTCCATACTTTGTTCTCATACATGGATCCCATCTCAGATTTCATGGCTTCAAGCCACTTTGCGGAATCTGGGCTCACCATCGCTTCTTCATAGTTCGTAGGTTCATCATGATCTAGTAGCATGACTTCCAGAACAGGATTACCGTACCACTCTGGTGCGGATCTTACTCTGGTTGATCTACGAGGTTCAGTAGTATCTTGTTCTGAAGTTTCATGATCATTATCATTAACTTCCTCACTTATTGGTGTAAGTGTCGCAGAAACAGTTTTCTGTGATGTACTACTTTCCAATAAGGGAGCAGGTACAGTTACCTCGTCAAGTTCTACTTTCCTCCCACTCACTTCTTTCGAGAGAAACTCCTTCTCAAGAAAGTTTCCGAATTTAGCAACAAAAGTCTTGCCTTCGGATCTATGATAGAAGGTGTATCCAATAGTTTCCTTTGGATATCCTATGAAGACACATTTCTCCGATTTGGGTTCGAGCTTATCAGGTTGAAGCTTTTTCACATAAGCATCGCAGCCCCAAACTTTCAGAAACGACAACTTTGGTTTCTTGCCAAACCACAGTTCATAAGGCGTCGTCTCAACGGATTTTGATGGTGCCCTATTTAACGTGAATGCGGCCGTCTCTAGAGCGTATCCCCAAAATGATAGCGGTAAATCAGTAAGAGACATCATATATCGCACCATATCTAGTAAAGTACGATTACGACGTTTAGATACACCATTATGCTGTGGTGTTCCGGGTGGCGTGAGTTGCGAAACTATTCCACAGTTTTTCAAATGTACACTAAACTCGTAACTCAAATATTCTCCTCCACGATCAGATCGTAGAAACTTTATTTTCTTGTTACGATGATTTTCAACTTCACTCTGAAATTCTTTGAACTTTTCAAATGTTTCAGACTTATGTTTCATTAAGTAGATATATCCATATCTGCTCAAATCATCTGTGAAGGTGAGAAAATAACGATATCCGCCACGAGCCTCAATATTCATCGGACCACATACATCGGTATGTATGATTTCCAACAAATCTGTTGCTCTCTCCATAGTACCGGAGAACGGTGTTTTAGTCATCTTGCCCATGAGGCACGGTTCGCAAGTACCAAGTGATTCATAATCAAGTGGTTCCAAAAGTCCATCAGTATGGAGTTTCTTCATGCGCTTTACACCAATATGACCTAAACGATAGTGCCACAAATAAGTTGCACTTTCATTATCAACTCTGCATCTTTTGGCTTCAACATTATGAATATGTGTATTACTACTATCGAGATTCAATAAAAATAGACCACTCTTCAAGGGTGCATGACCATAAAAGATATTACTCATATAAATAGAACAACCATTATTCTCTGATTTAAATGAATAACCGTCTCGCATTAAACAAGATCCAGATATAATGTTCATGCTCAACGCTGGCACCAAATAACAATTATTTAGGTCTAATATTAATCCCGAAGGTAGATGTAGAGGTAGCGTGCCGACCGCGATCACATCGACTTTGGAACCGTTTCCCACGCGCATCGTCACCTCGTCCTTAGCCAATCTTCGCTTAATCCGTAGCCCCTGTTTCGAGTTGCAAATATTAGCAACAGAACCAGTATCAAATACCCAGGTGCTACTGCGAGCATTAGTAAGGTACACATCAATAACATGTATATCACATATACCTTTGTTCACCTTGCCATCCTTCTTATCCGCCAAATACTTTTGGCAGTTCCGCTTCCAGTGACCAGTCTGCTTACAGTAGAAGCACTTAGTTTCAGGCTTAGGCCCAGACTTGGGTTTCTTCTCTTGAGCAGCAACTTGTTTGTCGTTCTTATTGAAGTTCCCCTTCTTCTTCCCTTTGCCCTTTTTCTTGAAACTAGTGGTTTTGTTTACCATCAACACTTGATGCTCCTTTTTGATTTCTACCTCCGCAGCTTTCAGCATTGCGAAGAGCTCGGGAATAGTCTTGTTCATCAATTGCATATTATAGTTCATCACGAAGCTCTTGTAGCTTGGTGGCAGTGATTGGAGAATTCTGTCAATGACGCAATCATCTAGAAGATTAACTCCCAATTGAATCAAGTGATTATTATACCCAGACATTTTGAGTATATGCTCACTGACAGAACTGTTCTCCTCCATCTTGCAGCTATAGAACTTATTGGAGACTTCATATCTCTCAATTCGGGCATTTGCTTGAAATATTAACTTCAACTCCTGAAACATCTCATATGCTCCATGACGTTCAAAGCATCGTTGAAGTCCCGATTCTAAGCCGTAAAGCATGGCACACTGAACTATCGAGTAGTCATCAGCTTTGCTCTGCCAGACGTTCATAACATCTGGTGTTGCTCCAGCAGCAGGCCTGGCACCCAGCGGTGCTTCCAGGACGTAATTCTTCTATGCAGCAATGAGGATAATCCTCAAATTACGGACCCAGTCCGTGTAATTGCTACCATCATCTTTCAACTTTGCTTTCTCAAGGAACGCATTAAAATTCAACGGAACAACAGCACGAGCCATCTATCTACAATCAACATAAATAAGCAAGATACTATTAGGTACTAAGTTCATGATAAATTTAGTTCAATTAATCATATTACTTAAGAACTCCCACTTAGATAGACATCCCTCTAATCCTCTAAGTGATCACGTGATCCAAATCAACTAAACCATGTCCAATCATCACATGAGATGGAGTAGTTTCATCGGTGAACATCATTATGTTGATCATATCTACTATATGATTCACGCTCGACCTTTCGGTCTCCGTGTTCCGAGGCCATATCTGTATATGCTTGGCTCGTCAAGTATAACCTCAGTATTCCGCGTGTGCAACTGTTTTGCACCCGTTGTATTTGAACGTAGAGCCTATCACACCCGATCATCACGTGGTGTCTCAGCACGAAGAACTTTCGCAACGGTGCATACTCAGGGAGAACACTTCTTGATAATTTAGTGAGAGATCATCTTATAATGCTACCGTCAATCAAAGCAAGATAAGATGCATAAAAAGATAAACATCACATGCAATCAATATAAGTGATATGATATGGCCATCATCATCTTGTGCTTGTGATCTCCATCTCCGAAGCACCGTCATGATCACCATCGTCACCGGCGCGACACCTTGATCTCCATCGTAGCATCGTTGTCGTCTCGCCAATCTTATGCTTCCACGACTATCACTACCGTTTAGTAATAAAGTAAAGCATTACATCGCGATTGCATTGCATACAATAAAGCGACAACCATATGGCTCCTGCCAGTTGCCGATAACTTGGTTACAAAACATGATCATCTCATACAATAAAATTTAGCATCATGCCTTGACCATATCACATCATAACATGCCCTGCAAAAACAAGTTAGACGTCCTCTACTTTGTTGTTGCATGTTTTACGTGGCTGCTACGGGCTTAAGTAAGAACCAATCTCACCTACGCATCAAAACCACAACGATAGTTTGTCAAATAGACTCCGTTTTAACCTTCGCAAGGACCGGGCGTAGACACACTCGGTTCAACTAAAGTTGGAGAGACAGTCGCCCGCAAGCCATCTATGTGCAAAGCACGTCGAGGGAACCGGTCTCGCGTAAGCGTACGCGTAAGGTTGGTCCGGGTCGTCTCGTCCAACAATACCGCCGAACCAAAGTATGACATGCTGGTAGGCAGTATGACTTGTATCGTCCACAACTCACTTGTGTTCTACTCGTGCATATAACATCAACATAAATAACCTAGGCTCTGATACCACTGTTGGGGAACGTAGTAATTTCAAAAAAATTCCTACGCACACGCAAGATCATGTGATGCATAGCAACGAGGGGGAGAGTATTGTTTACGTACCCAACACAGACCGACTGCGGAAGCGATGACACGACGTAGAGGAAGTAGTCGTACGTCTTCACGATCCAACCGATCAAGCACCGAAACTACGGCACCTCCGAGTTCGAGCACACGTTCAGCTCGATGACGATCCCCGGACTCCGATCCAGCAAAGTGTTGGGGAAGAGTTCCGTCAGCACGACGGCGTGGTGACGATCTTGATGAACTACAGCAGCAGGGCTTCGCCTAAACTCCGCTACAGTATTATCGAGGAATATGGTGGCAGGGGGCCCCGCACACGGCTAAGGAACAGATCACGTGGATCAACTTGTATGTTCTAGGGTGCCTCTACCTCAGTATATAAAGGAGCCAAGGGGGGAGGGGGGCGCCGGCCAGGGAGAGAGGCGCAGGAGGAGTCCTACTCCTCCTGGGAGTAGGACTCCCCCCCCCCAATCCTATTCCAACTAGGATTCCCAAGGGGGAAAGGGGAAGAAGGGTGGCCGGCCACCTCTCCTAGTCCTAATAGGACTAGGGGAAGGGGGGAGGCGCGCAGCCCTTGTGGGCAGCCCCTTCACCTTTCCACTAAGGCCCATGAAGGCCCATATGGCTCCCGGGGGGTTCCGGTAACCTCCCGGTAATCCGGTAAAATCCCGATTTCACCCGGAACACTTCTGATGTCCAAACATAGGCTTCCAATATATCAATCTTTACGTCTCGACCATTTCGAGACTCCTTGTCATGTCCGTGATCACATCCGGGACTCCGAACAACCTTCGGTACATCAAAACTCATAAACTCATAATATAACTGTCATCGAAACCTTAAGCGTGCGGACCCTACGGGTTCGAGAACAATGTAGACATGACCGAGACACGTCTCCGGTCAATAACCAATAACGGGACCTGGATGCCCATATTGGCTCCTACATATTCTACGAAGATCTTTATCGGTCAGACCGCATAACAACATACGTGTTCCCTTTGTCATCGGTATGTTACTTGCCCGAGATTTGATCGTCGGTATCCAATACCTAGTTCAATCTCGTTACCGGCAAGTCTCTTTACTCGTTCCGTAATACATCATCTCACAACTAACATATTAGTTGTAATGCTTGCAAGGCTTATGTGAAGTGTATTACCGAGAGGGCCCAGAGATACCTCTGCGACAATCGGAGTGACAAATCCTAATCTCGAAATACGCCAACCCAACATCTACCTTTGGAGACACCTGTAATGCTCCTTTATAATCACCCAGTTACGTTGTGACGTTTGGTAGCACCCAAAGTGTTCCTCCGGCAAACGGGAGTTGCATAATCTCATAGTCATAGGAACATGTATAAGTCATGAAGAAAGCAATAGCAACATACTAAACGATCGTGTGCTAAGCTAATGGAATGGGTCATGTCAATCAGATCATTCAACTAATGATGTGACCTCTTTAATCAAATAACAACTCATTGTTCATGGTTAGGAAACATAACCATCTTTGATTAACGAGCTAGTCAAGTAGAGGCATACTAGTTACACTTTGTTTGTCTATGTATTCACACATGTATTATGTTTCCGATTAATACAATTCTAGCATGAATAATAAATATTTATCATGATTATAAGGAAATAAATAATAACTTTATTATTGCCTCTAGGGCATATTTCCTTCATGGAAGTCATTCGATATAAAGTACCCGGAGGAAGCAGCCGAGGCTGGGAATGTCAGAATTGCTATAACAGGTGATGGGTTCAATCCATATGGTATGTCGTCTAATCCATACAGCTGCTGGCCCATATTTGTTATTCCGCTCAATCTCCCTCCCGGCGCCATAATGCAACGCAAGACCATGTTCCTGTCGCTTATAATTCCGGGGCCTGAATATCCAGGGAAGAATTTGAGTGTGTTTATGCAGCCGTTGGTGGATGATTTGCACCATTCTTGGTACTTCCCGAGGTTGACATACGACCGGCATCTGCAGAAAAATTTCTTGATGAAAGTTTGGCTACAGTATTGCATGCATGACTTTCCCGGCTATGCCCTGTTCTGCGGATGGTGTACAAGTGGAAAGATGCCTTGCCTAGTGTGCATGCAGGCCTTGATTTTCATTTGGCCGAAGAAGGGTGACAAGTATGTTGCCTTTGACCAGCATCGACAATTCCTCCCTCCAGACCATCCTGATAGGGAAGACAAGAAGAACTTCACAAAAGGCAAAGTTGTTCATGAAGTAAACGAGATTCCAACGTTTTCTGGTGCGGATGTGCTTGCTCAGCTCAAAGCTCTTAAGCCTGCCGGTGAAGGGAAAGGCAAATGCAAAGGCAAAGGCAAAGGCATCGGTAAAGGGAAAAAATGTTTTGAAGGATATGGTGAGACGCACAACTGGACTCACATTACCCCCTTCACGCAGCTTCCCTGTTTTAAGGACCTCAAACTTTCATACAACATCGACGTGATGCACACCGAAAAGAATGTCGCAGAGTCCCTTTTTAACACGATCCTCAACATTCCTGATAAGACAAAGGATAATGTTAATGCTAGAGTCGATCAACAGAATATTTGTGATAGACCACGTCTTCACATGCAACCTCCCACAGGCAGTCGAAAATCTTGGTTCAAGCCAGATGCTGACTTCGTACTTAAAAAGGATCATAAGATGGAGGCATTCAAGTGGCTGAAACACGTCGTGAAGTTCACTGATGGTTATGCGTCGAATATAAGTAAGGGGGTCAATCTTTCAACGGGCAGAGTGACCGGGCTGAAGAGTCATGACTATCATGTATGGATTGAGCGGATTATGCCGGTGATGGTTCGGGGCTATGTTCCCGAGCGTGTCTGGCGTGTGCTTGCGGAGTTAAGCCATTTCTTCCGAATGCTTTGGGCTAAAGAAGTATGTCCTGAGAAGATAAAAGAAATGCATAAGAAGGCGCTGGAGTTGATATGCAAGCTAGAGAAGATCTTCCCGCCAGGCTTCTTTACTCCGATGACACATCTCATTTTGCACCTTGCGAACGAGGTATTGTTGGGGGGCCCTGTGCAGTATCATTGGCAGTACGGCCCTGAGAGACAGAACAAGCATCTGAGACAGAAATGTGGAAACAAAGCTAAGATTGAAGCTTCCATAGCTGAGGCAGTTATCCTAGAGGAGGTGGCAGACCTCAGGACAGACCATGTTCCCACGTTGCACAATAAGGTGTCTCGATACAATACAGAAGAACCCAAATATAAACCCAAGTTGCCTCTATTCACTGGGCAAGGTGGCAGGGCTAGATGCTCGACATCTTATGTCATGCCACGAGATGAGTGGGAGGATGTCATGTTCTATATCTTGCACAACATCAAAGAAGTTGAGGATGAGTGGATGAGGTAATACCTTTGCACCATTCTTTTAGTCAATTCGTTATGTTCACTTTGCCTAGTTCTTATACCGCTTTCCTTATTGTAGTCGATTCCTTGAGGAAGAATGGACAGGAATGCTGCCTCCTACTGAAGCGGAGGCACTTGCTCTTCTCCGAAAGGGTGCTGATGGAAGGAAAAATTTCGTTGCGTGGTTCATGGAGAAAGTAATATTTCACACTTCCCTATTACCCATTTCACACTTCCAATTAAACTCATGCACCCTATAATTTCAATTAAACTTATAGGGAAATGATCCAAACGAATCAATGGATGAAGAATTGAGATGGGTTTCCATGGGTTTTGACCCTACCGTCATGACATGCCAAAAGTATGATGTGAATGGGTATCGCTTCCATACAGAGGAGCACCAGAACAGTCGGCCTGATCCCAAAACCATAAATACCGGAGTCTTCACCGAAGGAGATAATAATGTAGATTACTACGGAAGGGTAGGAAAAATATACGAGCTTACATTCAAATGTGGCCGTAAACACCTAAGTCTCACTGTGTTCAAATGCCGATGGTTCGACCCCAAAAAGGGTCTGAGACATACACCTTCTGTTGGTTTAGTTGAAGTTAAACCATCAACCGTCTATGCCGGAGCTGATCTCTTTATCGCCGCTACCCAGGCCACACAAGTATATTATCTGCCTTACCCATGCCAGAAAGAGTACCTAAAGGGTTGGGAAGTTGTGTTCAAGGTGTCGCCACATGGTAAGCTACCAGACCCGAACGATGATGATTACTACAACATAAACCCCATGACATACGAGGGAGTGTTTTTTCAAGAGGAACATGATGACGTGGTCCGGAACAAGGAGGATGATGACTTGGGTTATGTTGACCTGGAACCAAATGACGACGGCGCCCGGATTGATGGTGAGGCAGTTGTGAATCAAAGAGACATAATTATGCTTGAAAAGTTAAATGAAGATGCTGACGCTGACGATGAGGAAGAGCCTCCACCTCCGTCAGACAACGAAGAAGATATGCGGGATAGTGATGATGAGACCGGTCGACAAATAGATTACAATAGTGATGATTCATATGGGTTCTAGAAAATGTATGTTCTTTTAATAATGTTCTCTTCCGTTATTAATGTCTTTCCTGTATGCTTGTTTTTTTTATATCCTTACTAATTGTTTATTCTCTTCTCAATGCAGGTTTGCTAATCATGGGCAAGTCCAGCGGTGCCAGTTTCCTCAGTAAACTCAAAGGAGGACTTACTCGGAGTGGACGAGCCCACAAGGTTCTCTCCCGACTACGCGAGGATGGCACCTCACAGGGAGGTGGAGGGGTCGGGGGAGGAGACCCTAGAGGAGGAGGGGGTGGGGGGAGAGCCCCTAGAGGACGAGGAGGTGGGGGGAGAGGCAACCGGGCCAAAAACTCCGGGCCGTGTTCGAAATAGGAGGGTCTTCTTCGATGCCCTCCTATGCTGATGCAGCTTCTGAGTCTGAGGAGGAGGAGTATATTCCTGATGTCGAGGAGGAGGAGGCCGAGGAGGAGGAGGCCGAGGAGGGCGAGGAGGGTGGAGGGGAGGTTGACCCCGAGTTGTGGGGTGACTTGCCACCGGGTGCTCCGCAGGGGTGGCTGCGTGGTAATGTCGGAGTACCTACACCACCTTCTATCGAGGCGCACAAGTGGCTCATTGAACCTGCGGGGACAGAGTAAGTGCATCTCAATCATACTTTCAACACATGACAACATTTTTTTATTGTACACATGGCAACCCTTTGATTCTTTTGCAGTAACTGGATCCTTCACGGAAAGGGCCGTAAACCGAACGGCCTTCTCACTATCCTGTTGAAGCAGTTTTGGCCTGGCCTATTCTGCCCGCGGCCAGACAGGGACCCACATCTGCGTGTTTTGGCCACAAGCTGGGCCCACTACGAGGCTTGCTGCAACGCGGAGTACGGGACGGCCGCTAAGGCCGTGATCACCAAATTTTGGGTAAGTTCCCTTTTGAATCACTTGTCTTTAGTTTCGTTCATAGTTTATCATTGAATCACTCAAATCATGCCTTGTTTGCTTCTGGTTTATGCATGATTGCAGCAACTCTATAGAGTTCTTGATGAGCACAAGGCCAGAGCCGACGTGGTCTTACTTGCATCTGCAAAGAAGAAAGCTCGTCAGTTGCAGTATGAGGTGCGTTGGGTTGCCGTCTCACAGTACTACCACATCTACCTGCAACAAAATATGACCAAAACTCAAGCACAGAGGCAAAAAATTACCATGAGCAGGGAGCAGTTCATGATGGTAACTATTACTGACTTTTCATTGTTTCAAAGAGTCAACTATATGTTTCGTGCTCACATGTCATGCTTCCAAAATTTGCATAGGTTGTTCCTCGTTGGTGCTATGGAAGGCATGACGGATGGGCGTGTTTGGTGGATAGGTGGGTCGGTGACGATCCAGAGTTTGTTGCCAAGAGCATCAAGGCCCGGGCTAACCGTGGAAAAGACGGGACACACGGCCAAGGAAACAGGAACCACTGGGGCTTCAAGGCCATGAAGGTATATCTATATGAAAGATGCATTTTGGTTCTTCTTTACCATCATGTTCTTATGTATGGCTAACTTATGTTTGACGTTGCAGGAGGACAAGTTGCAGAGGCCGCTCTCAGACATGGAGTCGTGGAAGCTGGCCCACGAGCGGAGTGATCGCAAGGAGGGCGAGAGCCAGTACTACGGCAACACCGAGAAACACCTGCAATCTTACACTCAGAACTATCAGAAGTTGCATCCGGATGTTCCCGTTCCTGAGGTCGCCCAGTCTCAGATCGACGACACAGCGGTGGTGGCCATCCAGGGTAAGTCCCATGGCCGGTATCCGTGTTTCGATGGCTTGGTCACTCTGTCGATCTCGTACACACGGCTTAGAGCTACCAACCCGAGCCCGTTAGAGAGTACGGGGTGTTCGCAGCCTCCCTTAGTCCGCCAACGTGCTGTAAGTACTTCCCCTTATCTTCTTTGTCTCTATCTTTCTTAGTTTATTTTCATCACTGCCCACTTAGAAACAACCTCAATTTTGTAGGCATATTAGACCTTTCTCGAGCATAGGCATATTGAGCTGAGGGAGTACTTGCAACGAGTGAAGGCAAATGATGATTACAGCCGTCAAGTGATGGTGGTTAGTTTTTCCCTCTTAAACCAAGCTCAAATTTGCACTTTCATTCCTTTTAACTTTGTTGATCACGGCTTGTTTCTAAGTGGACTTGTTTAACTAACATCCAGGCTATGTTGGCGTCTTGGACTAATCGCACGGAGCCACCACAAGTTGGACCCCCACCACCACCTGCGGGAAACGCCCCACACATTCCCACGTTCGAGGAATGGCTGGCACTAGGCGGTGATACTCCGGTTAGTAAATTTTCCTAACTAATGACAAACTAGTTCTCGTTCATTCAACACTATCATGTCATATTTACCGTTAGAATCTTCTTTCAAACATGTAGGGGACCGGTGGCTCGACTCCTGCTACGTCGACCCCAGTCACTCCGATCTGGCAGAGTGATGGTGGTCGCGGTGGCGGTTTTGGCGGAGGAGGACTTGGCGGTGGCGGTTTTGGCGGAGGTGGACTTGGTGGTGGTTTTGGCGGAGGTGGACTCGGTGGTGGTGGTGGTTTTGGAGGAGGTGGACTCGGTGGTGCTTGATGTCGATGATGATTCCGTGTATGCGGCCGTTGTGCCATGTCTTTCATGTTTCAACTTTTATGATGTTTCATGTCTTGCACTACTCTTATGTTCGTGGACTTTCGCCGGTGATGATCTTTAGATGATGAACTTGACTATGTTTAAATGATGTTGATGAACTGTCATATTTCATATTATTCTGTTTTGAAATGTTGTCAAATGAATTGGAAAAGAGAAAACATGGAATAAAAAAAACTATGCCTATGGCAAAGCCGTCGGCATAGATAAATTCAGGAGCCACCAGGAGGCGACACGTGGCACGGCTATGCCTACGGCCAAGCCGTCGGCATAGATTTATATCTATGCCGACGGCTTGGCCGTAGGCATAGCCATGCCACCAGGTTACACCAGGAGGCGACACGTGGCAGGGCTATGCCTACGGCAAAGCCGTCGGCATAGATTAAACCTATGCCGACGGCTTTGCCGTAGGCATAGCCCTGCCACGTGTCGCCTCCTGGCCTGCCAGCAGTTTGACGGCGCCGTCCGTTGCCGTCAGACGGAAAACTACGCCGACGGCTAAACTATGCCGACGGCTGCGCCAGGTCCGTCGGCATAGACCCCTATGCCGACGGCATTATTATGCCGACGGTCTGACTAGAGTACGCTGACGTAATCTAGACTGACGGCTCTATGCCGACGGCTGCCGTCGGCATAGATCTATGTCGACGGCCTAGGGGCCTATGCCGACGGCCCGTGGCCGTAGGCATAGACCGCGAGTCCGGTAGTGATAATGTCCATAGTTCATCAAATGCATTGGTGTTTCCTATTAATGGAAACCGGAGAGGAAACTCTTTTTTATGAAAAAAAAAGCATTGCTGTAAAGATTCAGATACTACCAAATGCTGGCAATCGGTTAACAAAACATTTTTTGTTCTTTGTGTAGGGTATCCATATACCAAGTCTTGATGATGCTCGGCGTCGAGCGGACCTCACCAGCGATCGCCTCGGCCATGCCCAATCCTGGTCCTGGCTTCATCTTCGTCATCGCCGCCTGCCTGAGGTACCGAACCAAATCCTTAATACGGGAAAAACAACACATTGTTGACTTTCGGACTGTTAGACTGTATTTACATGTGTATATTGTAACGTTGTATACCACCTCATTATATATATGTGATAGGCCACCCCTAGAAGGTTGTGCCGGTTCCCCCCAAAGCCTATTGTCTTACATGGTATCACGCTAGGTTACGTCCGCTTCCGCCTAAAAACCCTAAACCGCCGCCGCCGCCGCCGCCGCCACCGCCGCCGCCGCCGCGCCCGCCGTCGCCGTCGCCCGACTGCTATGACGTCCGCCGCTGCGTCCGGCTCCACCGCCACCGGTTTTCTGCCGGCCTCCCTCGCAACACTTCTCTCGAGGCCGCTGGATGCCGCCTCCCTTCAGGCGCCGATCGGGACACGGAGCGTCGGCTCCCTCTTCGTGCTCCCGCCGGCTGCTACTTCGCCCGGGCAGGCGCTTGTGGCCCACACCGCCGCTGCCCCGTCAACCGCGGCTGTCGCGCCCTCGGCCACTGCGCCGCTGGTGGCGGAGGACGTCGCGCTGGCAGGCTTCGCGGCGTCAACCGCGGCCATCGCGCCCTCTGTCACCGCGCCGGCTGCCCCTCTGACTGTCTCCACGGTGGTCTCACCTCAGCCAGTCTTCTTGATGGGATCGCAGCCGCCGCCGCCGTTTCACTTCGGCCATCTCATCACCATCAAGTTGTCGTCGGACAATTACATCTTCTGGCGCGCGCAGGTTCTTCCGCTTCTTGGGAGTCACTATCTGCTTGGCTATGTCGACGGCTCTCTCCCTTGCCCTCCTGCGCTGGTTGACAGCGTGCACGGTCCGGTCTATAATCCGGCTCACCGTGTCTGGACAGGGCAGGATCAGGCGAACCTCTCCTCCATCCAGGGGTCGCTCTCTCCGGCCGTTGCTGGGCTTGTTGTCTTCGCCAAGACGTCCCACGAGGCATGGACTATTCTTGAGCGCTCGTTTGCGGCACAGTCGCAGGCTCGTGTATCTGGGCTCCGTCGCCAACTTGGGGAGTGTCAGAAGCTTGACTCCACCGCCACTGAGTTCTACAACAAAGTCAAGAGTCTCGCCGACACGCTGGCCTCCATTGGACAGCCCCTCACCGACTCCGAGTTCAACTTGTTTATTGTCAATGGTCTTGATGAGGAGTATGACGCCCTAGTCGAGATCATCAATGAGAGGGGCAACTCCACGCCCATGCCAGCACACGAGGTCTTTTCACGCCTCCTGCTTAATGAGCAACGAGTCGAGACGCGCCGATCCAGGGGCAACGGCGCCCTCTCGGCAAACGCCGCCACCAAGGGTGGTTGCTCCTCTGCTTCATCCAGGGCTCCTTCGGGGCAGTCACCACCACCCGCCTCGGACCCTCCTCTTACTGCGACGCTACCAGGGGCTGGCGGTCCACGTGTGTGCCAGCTTTGTGGTCGCGATGGGCACTGGGCCTCGAAGTGTCACAAGCGCTTCCAGCGGGGTTTTCTTGGTCTCGGCAATGACGGGAAGGATACACGCAACTTTGCTCGTCAGGTCGCCATGGCTGATCGTCCGCCGCCGCAGAAGCCACAGGGACACACTCAGTCCTACTCCATTGATCCCCACTGGTACATGGACTCTGGGGCGACAGAGCACCTGACCAGTGAGATGGGGAAGCTTCACACTCGTGAACCCTACCATGGCTCCGACAAGATCCACACCGCCAATGGAGCAGGTATGCACATCTCTCATATTGGTCAAGCATCACTTCTCACTAGACATGCCAATAGGAGTCTTCAACTTCGCAATGTTCTTCGAGTTCCATCTGTGACACGTAATCTTCTTTCAGTTCCTAAACTCACTCGTGATAATAATGTGCTTTGTGAATTTCATCCTTTTGATCTTTTTATTAAGGATCGGGGCACGAGGGACATTCTTCTTAGTGGGCGGCTCTGCCAAGGTCTCTATCGTCTGGGGCATCCTGGCGTCGCTCGCGTCTTCAGTGGAGTTCGGGTATCTCCGTCACAGTGGCATGCTCGTCTTGGTCACCCGGCCACACCTATTGTCCGGCATGTTTTGCGTCGTCATGAGCTTCCTAGTGTCTAGTAATAAAGATGTAGTAGTGTGTGATGCTTGTCAGCAGGGGAAGAGTCATCAACTTCCTTTTTCGGAGTCCAGTCGTGAGGTGAAACATCCTTTAGAACTTGTGTTTTCAGATGTATGGGGTCCTGCTCAGACTTCTGTTAGTGGTCATAATTACTATATCAGTTTTGTTGATGCTTACAGCCGCTTTACCTGGCTTTATCTTATCAAACGTAAATCTGATGTGTTTGACATTTTTGTTCAGTTCCAAAAACATGTTGAACGCCTTCTCAAGCACAAAATTGTTCATGTTCAGTCGGACTGGGGTGGCGAGTATCGCAACCTCAACTCCTTCTTTCAGTCGCTTGGGATCACTCACCGTTTAGCATGTCCACATACACATCAGCAGAATGGTTCAGTAGAACGTAAGCATCGTCACATTGTTGAAGCTAGTCTGACTCTTTTGGCCCATGCATCTGTTCCGTTTCGTTTTTGGAGTGATGCTTTCACCACTGCATGTTTTCTCATCAATCGTACTCCCACTCGTGTTTTGAATATGAAGACTCCCATTGAAGTTCTCCTTAATGAACAACCGGACTACACCTTTCTCAAGGTGTTTGGGTGTGCTTGCTGGCCCCATCTCCGTCCATATAACAAGCGTAAGCTCGAGTTTCGTTCCAAGAAGTGTGTTTTTCTTGGTTATAGCTCTCTTCATAAAGGATACAAATGTCTTCATGTGCCCACTAATCGTGTCTACATCTCTCGGGATGTTGTGTTTGATGAGCATGTTTTTCCCTTTGCCAAACTCCCTCTGTCCACTACCGAGCCACCTGTCATGCATTCATCCTCTGTTGCTTCTGACCAATTTGATGATGTTGCATATTCTCCTCTATTGTTGCCTAACCATGGTGCAGGCACTGGTCGTGGGGCTCGTTTGGAGATTCTGGAAGTGCCATCTTCCTCTTCGTCGCCATCGCCTTCATCCTCGGCACCTTCTGTTGTGCATGAGGAGCACATGGCACCCCTGCATGGCCTCGGTTTCCGTGCTCATGCATGGCCGATCGACGTCCTGGCCCGGTCGCCTCTGGCTTCTGGGCTGCCTTCGCCATCGTCGCGCCCTACAACCCCGCCGACTGGGCCGGCCTCCTCGGTCCCCGTCTCGCCCAGGGCGTCGGGGCAGTCATCACCAGGCCTGGCCTCGCCCGCCCCTGCCTCGCCCAGGGTGTCTGGGCCCTTCTCACCAGGGCCGGCCTCGCCTGCTCTCGCCTCGCCCATTCTCGGTTCGCCCATGGCCTCTGAGCCCCTGTCGTCGGGCCAGTCTTCGCCATGCAGCCCGGAGTCGTCTGTCCCGAGCTCGCCTGAGGTGATTCCTGCATCTCCGGCGACCGTCACGTCTCCGTCACCTTCGACTCTGCCGGCTCCTGCTGCTGCTCTACGTCCACATACGCGCAGTCGGAGTGGCATTTTTTAGCCTAAGCAACGTCACGATGGCACAGTTGCTTGGTTAGCGGCGTGCATGTCTGCTGCTCTCGCAGATCCATCCTCTGAGCCACGCATGTATCAAGCTGCTATGCGCATTCCTCATTGGAGAGAGGCCATGGAGCAGGAGTATCAAGCGCTTCTTCGCAATCAGACATGGACTCTTGTTCCTCCACAATCACGGGTAAATGTCATTGATTCCAAATGGGTTTTCAAAGTGAAGAGGCATTCTGATGGGTCCATTGAGCGCTATAAGGCTCGTCTGGTTGCTCGTGGTTTTCGACAGCGTTTTGGACTTGACTATGAAGACACCTTCAGTCCAGTGGTCAAGCCTACTACCATCAGACTTCTTCTCTCTCTAGCTGTTACTTGAGGTTGGTTTCTTTGTCAGCTTGATGTTCAAAATGCTTTTCTTCATGGTGTCTTGGCGGAGGAGGTTTACATGCGCCAGCCTCCGGGTTTCTCTGATCCGGATCGCCCTGATCATCTCTGTCGTCTGTCCAAGGCAATTTATGGTCTGAAGCAGGCTCCTCGTGCTTGGCATGCTCGTCTTGCAATGGCTCTTCGTGCTCATGGTTTTGCATCATCAACTGCTGACTCCTCATTGTTTCTTCTTCAAAGGCCTGAGGTTACTATGTACTTGTTGGTCTATGTAGATGATATCATTTTGGTCAGCTCCTCTCAGTCGGCTGCTACTGCGCTTGTTCGCTCACTTGGTGCTGATTTTGCGGTCAAGGACCTTGGGAAGCTTCATTACTTTCTTGGTGTGGAGGTTACTTCTCGTGCTGCTGGCCTTGTTATGACGCAGAAGAAGTACTCCCTGGATTTGTTGCAGCGAGCTGGATGCTTAAGTGCAAACCGACGACTACACCCATGTCTACCACTGATAAGCTCAATGCTATTGATGGTGTGCTTCTTTCTTCTTCTGATGCGACAGAGTACAGGAGTATTGTTGGTGGGCTCCAGTACTTGACGATCACGCGACCAGACATTTCCTATGCTGTTAACCGAGTCTGCCAGTATCTGCAGTCACCCCGTGACACTCATTGGTCTGCTGTTAAGCGGATTTTGCGCTATATTCGTTTCACGGTGGCTCATGGTTTGCATATTCGGCCGTCTGACTCTGGTTGTCTTTCAGCATATTCTGATGCAGACTGGGCTGGCAATCCGGATGACAGGCGATCCACGGGGGGTTATGCTGTCTTCTTTGGCTCGAACCTGATTGCCTGGAGTGCTCGGAAACAGGCTACTGTCTCGCGTAGCAGTACTGAGGCTGAGTATAAGGCTGTGGCCAATGCCACGTCAGAGATCATCTGGGTACAGTCCTTACTTCAGGAGTTAAGTATACCCCAATCACAGCCTCCTGTTCTTTGGTGTGATAACATCGGTGCTACATACCTTTCTGCAAATCCGGTATTCCATGCCCGAACGAAACACATTGAAGTTGACTATCACTTTGTGCGTGAACGTGTCTCTCAGAAGCAACTACAGATCAAGTTTATTTCTTCCAAGGATCAACTTGCTGACATCTTCACCAAGCCATTGCCTTTGCCACAGTTTGAGACTTACAGGCGCAATCTTACCCTTCTAGATTCATTAGAAAGTGGCTAAAATTGAGGGAGGGTGTTAGACTGTATTTACATGTGTATATTGTAACGTTGTATACCACCTCATTATATATATATGTGATAGGCCACCCCTAGAGGGTTGTGCCGGTTCCCCCCAAAGCCTATTGTCTTACACGGACTGACCAAGTAGCTCTACTACTAGTGACTCTGCTTATATATATGCAGGTTTGAGAGATTTGAGTGGAGGTGCAAGTACACCAGAGCAAAGATCTTGGGTACGTTGGTATGCATCAGTGGAGCAATGTGCGTGAGCTTCCTAAAGAATCCCCATCCCGGCACAGTGCCAGAGTCCGTTCCCAGGGATCAAGAGTTGTCTGGCATGAAAATTGACAGAGATTGGGTCCTTGGCTGTGTGTACCTGCTCACTGGAGTCACGGTCTTGGCTTGCAACACTGTCCTGCAGGTGCACGCTGATAAGATAAATAATCACTGGTCATAATTCTGCCACTTTGTTAGAATTAGAGCTGAATCTGATGCGCAAATGTAGGCTGCAACCCTCAAGAGGTTCCCGGCGCCGCTGTCCATCTGTGTGATCACCGCCATGATGGGATCGATCTTCAGCGCCATCATCCAGGTCATCATGGACGGCAAGCTCGGCGCGGGCACTGCAGGCAACATCCCCAGAATAATCGGTGAAATTGTGCTCGTGGTACATACTACTAGTACATTTTCGATCCATATTAATTGTCACTGATTTAGTATAAGTTGTAGACCCATGATCTCAGCAATAGTATGTGACACTGACGTCGTTGTAACCTGCACTGAAAATAGTGGCAATGCTGGTGCAGGGAGGTCTGGTGATCGGGCTGTGCACGACGTTCCAGGTGTCGAGCATCGGCCGCAAGGGGCCTGTCCTGGTGTCCATGTTCAGCCCGTTCCAGACTGTGTTCTCGGCCTTCATCTCCTTCATCTTCTTTGGGCAATGGATCGGCACAGGGTGGTACGTACGTACGTCTTTGCCGGCCATGCACCCGCGCCGCAAGGAATAATATGTCAATGCGTAGCTGCAGTTGGTGCACTGACATTTAACATCAGCACTGTCATATTCATATTTCGTTGCAGCCTGGTGGGGATTGTGCTCATGTTTGCGGGCCTCTATGTGGTGCTATGGGCCAAGAACCGGGAGGACAAGATGTTCGCCGAGCTTGCGCTGCCGTCTGACTCTGACGCAACTGAATCTGATATCGAGAGGCCATTCTTGCAGTGATGAGTTGGGCAAAAATCAAAATCGCTTGCTTCCACTGCTTGCTAGACACCGTAGGAATCTACACTGATCCTATCTACTGTTTGACTTCTTTTGCGAAGATATTGTTTGGATTTTGGAACAGTCAAGTTATTTTACAGCCCGCTGAGCAAAGGCCATTAATCTCGCTTTACCTCGTTATATGTGTCACCGTTCCTTCTGACACGCTTGCCGCCTTGTTTTGAATATTATTTTCTTGAAGCCCTCGAGCTTTCTAAAGCTTGCCTGTGAGCAAGAAAGAAAGATTCGATATGTGGCAAAATTGACAATTTTGATCCGTGAACACAATCGATTCACAAAATAAACTGTCCCTAAAACTATTTTACGCGGCTGACCTTTTTGAGTGCCGCCCGACACGTAGGCGTCATACCCTACGGTGCAGCGCTCAGCTCTGGGGCGTTGCACCTCTACCCACCATGGCACCCACTGGGCCCGCACCCAGCAGTGCAGCGCCTCCGAGCTAGGAGCCACACGTGTAATGTGCAGCGCCTAGTCCTCGCACCCAGCAGTGCAACGCCTTCGAGCTAGGCGCCACACGTGTAATGTGTAGCGCCTAGCGCTTAGGCGCTGCACTGTCTGTTACTAGTTGGCGGGGCCCCCCTCCCCCACTCCCCCCATCAAACCCGAACCCCTAAACCCATCCCATCCGAGATCTGCCCCGTCTCCCCCTCTCAAATCATTCCCCAAATCTTACAAATTTGAAGATTTTGTCCGTGGATTTCGAACTCAAACCCTTCCTCAAGGTAATCTTCTTTGATCCCCTTGTTTTGATCCAAGTAATGTTAACAAATTGCTCATTTGTTGCTAGTTTGGGCAAACCCTAGTTTTGTATGGATCTAGAGATTTACATGGGGATGTGAGATGTTTGTTTGCCAATTTCCTATGATTAGGCTTGTTAGTATGTTAGGGTTATTCTTATGGATGTTCTTATTTTGATGCTAGGGTTAGGGTTAGGGTTATGGTTGTTGTTTCATGTATATGTTAGGGTTTGTATTCCGTGTTAATCTTTGGATTAGTACTCATGGAAGAAATGTCACGTTGTGTTGTTAGAATGCTTATAGGGATGAGAAGAACATGTGTGTTTGTTCATCATGGGGACAAAAACGCCTTCTTGAAAGGCAATATTGAACCGGACCCGGATGAGATTGACATGGTGGTTGATAATAGTCCTAGCTATGCGGAGCTCTTGCAACAAGTGAGGAAAGAATTCGAATTGGATGGACCTTAGTGATATCGTTGAGTTGGTGGGAAGGCATAATGTTGGTTTTGGAATGCACATCCGTTGGAAGACAATGCGTGTCAACTCGGAGCAACCTTGGGTTGCATACAAGGAGACGGTGGCCGAATCACTAGACAAGGCTCTTGAGTTACTTGCAACGAAGAAGGTTGATTCAAGTTTGCATTTGGACTTGAACCGGAACCCCTATTGTTGAACCTCTTATGACCCAAGAAGTGAGGCCAACATTGAGCCTATTTCCAAACAATCAAAATGAAGCTTTGCAAGGGGAGAATGATGAGTATGCGGACAATGACAATGAAGTTGATCTTCATGACAACAATGTGGGTGATCTTGACAAATATCATTTGCAAGAGACAATGGACCATTCCATCCCTTATTCCCGTGGCTATGCATCGGATACGGATGACGAAGGTCTCAATGAACAAGTTGATGAGGAGGGGTTCACGGTGAAGGAGGCCGAAGGTTTCGAGAAGGTATTCGGTCGGGATCATCGGACTACATTGTTCAAGGATGTTAGTCTCGCGGATGAAGCCATGGTAGATGGTGGCCAAGGTATATCTCTTGGGATTAGGACAAGCTCTCACCGTGATTTGGATGATGGCAAGAACGGGGTTGCTAAAGGGTTTAAGTTCCAAACCATGTTGGAATTGAAGATGTGGCTCGAAAACTACTCGGTCACGCATTATCGTCTGGTAGTCCACTCGGACGTCAATGTGCGCTAGACGGTAGCATGTGCATGTGAAGATGAAATATGTCCGTGGATTATGCGTGCAAGACCATGGAAAAGAGGTCCCACTTGGCACGTAGTGAGTTGTGTGACAACTCACATGTGCCGAGGCAAAAAGGGTGGATGGCAAGGTTGTGTCCCAAGACCACAGACAACTCACATCCGAGTTCATCACTTACAGGCTCTCCAACTCAGTATCCACACTTCCAACAATGAGCATCCAACATATCATTGACCTTGTGAAAGCCATCTTTCATTACAAGGTGAAGTACGGCAATGCATGGAAGGCGAAGCAAGCCGCATTTAAGATGTTGTGTGGTAGTTGGGAGGAAGCATACAACCAAATCCCTAGGTTGTTGTTAGCCATGGCCGCCACAAACCCGGGCATGGTTCATGTGTTCGAGCCTCGTGGGGAAAAAACAACGGTTCATGACGGAAGGAAAGTCTGAGTATTTGGCCATGCATTTTGGGTGTTCGAGCAATGCGTGAGGGCTTTCGAACACTATAGGCCGGCCATCGCCATTGATGGCACGTTCTTGATCGGACAATACAAGGGCACCTTGTTGGTTGCAATAATAAGTGATGCCAATAACCGGGTGTTGCCATTGGCATTTGCTTTGGTTGAGGTGGAGAACAATGACAACTGGGAGTAGTTTTTGCGTATTTTGGGGACGAAGGTGTTACCCGCTCAGAGGGAAATTTGTGTCATATCGGATCGGCATCCAGGAATTCTTAACGCGGTGGAGATTGACATTCTTGGGCATGCTTAGTTGCATCATCGATGGTGAATGAGGCACTTTTGTTCGAACTTCTATAGGGCATTTGGCCTTTAGGAGTTGGCCGATGATCTTCAAGATTGTTGTCTCGCTTTCTCCGACAAGTGGTTCGCCACTTTGTTCAACAAATTGCTCACACACAAAAAACTTGATCCCGAGGGTCAAGACTTTCTCAATAGGCACACTGAACACCGGAACAAGTGGGCACGTGCTTTTGATGAAGATGGCCGGAGATGCGGCCAAATGACTAGCAATATGGCCGAATGCTTCAATAAGGTGCTCAAACGTGCACGTGGATTACCCGTGACGACAATAGTTCAATACACATTTGACAAGATGAATGCGTGCTTTCTAAAGTACGCAATGGAAACGGATGTACAGATAGCAGGTGAGAACAAGCGCAAGTACAAGTACAAGTTTCCACCAAAGGTTGATGAATGGTTGGAATTTCAATCACGGAAGGCGGACTCACAAGAAGCTATACTATATGACAATGAAGAGTGGAAGTACGAAGTGAAAGAGCCATGAGGAACCACAAACGATGGCTGCCAACATGCAGGTCGAGCTTTCAAGGTCTCCTTAACACGGTGTGATTGCTCTTGCGGGAGGCCATTGTTGCTTCATCTCCCATGCTCACACTTGTATACTGCCGGTTGTGTTAGGAATGTGGATGTCAATCACCCCTCACCGTGAGGGAGTCGGAGTTCTCAATCATGATGGTTAAGAAAACATGGGCTCCCCGCTTTCACCCATACTTTGACCAATCACAATGGCCGGAGTACCATGGAGTTCAACTATGGCCGGATCCGGAGTTGAAGGTTGTTAAATAGGGTAGACGTAAGACAAAGCGTCTTAGAGGCGACATGGACGATGGGGTCATGGTGGCTGCCGCGAAGCGGGCAACAACCAATTCCAAGAGCCTCGTGAGAGCTCACGTTGTGGGGAATGCAAAGGTCATGGCCACAACAAAAGAAAATGTACGAAACCATGAAAAAGGTCCAAGAAAATGATGCAAGCACAAGCCAACAAGGAACTACACAAGGTAGCCAACCAACTGGTAGCCAACAAGTGCCAAGCCAACCAAGTGGTAGCCAACATGTGCCAAGGCAACCAAGTGGTAGCTGAGGGAGTAGCGGATTAAGGGGTCCTCGGACAGCCGGACTATATACTTTGGCCGGACTGTTGGGCTATGAAGATACAAGATAGAAGACCTCTTCCCATGTCCGGATGGGACTCTCCTTGGTGTGGAAGGCAAGCTTGGCGATTCGGATATGTAGATTCCTTTCTCTGTAACCGACTTTGTACAACCCTAGCCCCCTCCGGTGTCTATATAAACCAAAGGGTTTAGCTTCTAGGGTTTAGCGATAACAATCATAACCTCATAGGCTAGAATTCTAGGGTTTAGCCATTACGATCTCGTGGTAGATCAACTCTTGTAATACTCATATTCATCAAGATCAATCAAGCAGGAAGTAGGGGTATTACCTCCATAGAGAGGGCCCGAACCTGGGTAAACATTGTGTCCCCCGCCTCCTGTTACCATTAGCCTTAGACGCATAGTTCGGGACCCCGTACCCAAGATCCGCCGGTTTTGACACCGACATTGGTGCTTTCATTGAGAGTTTCGCTGCGTCGTCACCAAAAGGCTTGATGGCTCCATCAATCACCTACAACAATGCAGCCCAGGGGGAGATCTTCCTCCCTGGTTAGAGCTTCGTATTCGGCGGCTTCGCACTGCGGGCCAACTCGCTGGCCACCTAGAGCAGATCGATAGCTACCCCCCTGGCCATCAGGTCAGATTTAGAATCCTGAATTTTGTGGCCGATATCCGTGGAGACTTGATCTTCGACGGGTTCGAGCCCATGACGGCTGTCCCCGACCACCATGATGAACATGACCTAGATCGGTCATCTGGCCGCGTGCAGGAGATAGCGCCTGTGACCGCCCTAGCCCTAGAGCTGCAGCGGGCTGTGTCGTCCGAAGACGGGAAGCTTAACCCCGCCACGGAGGTTGCAGACTCAACGACGTTCGAGCCGCATACAGACCCAACATCGGGCTGGGCTTGTGTCACCGGAACCTCGGACTCATCTCCGACCATGGGTTCTGGACCGTGTGCATCCACATCCATCAAACCTGATCGGGCGCCGATCTTGGAGTTCAGATCCGCGGACATCTTCCAGGACTCGCCTTTTGGCGACGTGTTAAACTCATAAAAATCCCTCTCGTTGTCGGGGAACTCTCGACCGAGCTATGTCCGGCTCGAATGGGAAGCTGACGACGAAGAACTTCGTTTCCCACCCACCACCCACTTTATAGCCACTGTCGACGACCTAACAGACATGCTTGATTATGACTCCGAAGACATCGACGGTATGGACGACGATGCCGGAGAGGAGCAGGAACCACCGCATACAGGGAGTTGGACAGCCACCTCCTCGTACGACATATACATGGTAGATACACCCAAATAAAACAACGGCGATGATGAAAACCCAATCGAGGATAAAACTCATGAGGTACAGCCGAAGCGCTGACGTCAGCGGCGCCGCTCTAAGCCACGCCGTAGTAAAAAGAACAACACCATCACAGGAGAAAATAACACTCCGCACAATGCCAAAGACGATGAAGACCCCGTAGATCCAACCTCCGAACAGGAGGAACGGGAATATGGACAAGCTAGCCCCGATGAACAGGCCACGAATGAAGATGCGGAGGACAGTAATTACCTTCCTCTCTCCGAGGACGAGGTGAGCCTCGGCGATGAAGACTTTATCATGCTTGAGGAGCCCGTCGAGCAGGAGCGCTTTAAGCGTCGGCTAATAGCCACTGCAAGGAGCCTGAAACAGAAGCAGCAGCAGCTTCAAGCTGATCAAGATCTGCTCAATGAAAGATGGACTGATGTCCTGGCAGCCGAGGAAAATGGCCTCGAGCGCCTAACCAAAAGCTACCCGAAGCGCAAACTGTTACCACAGTTCGATGACGAGGCGCTGGAGCCCGTCCGTCCAATGCATAATGCGGCTGACCGACCATCACGTGGCCGGGACAAAGCGGCACCTCGAGCCGAACACCAGCCCGCACCACCTTGCCGAACAAATAGAAATACAACAAATCGGGGATATACACATGACCTTCGGCATTACTTGGAAAATAGAGCAGGTCAGACAAGATCGATCTACGGATCACGGGGGCATGCCCCTACACGCTATGACAGCCACCTGGCCAGACGTGACAAATATAATCACGACAGAGCCGAAAACCGCAGATGAACTCCATCTGAGCTACATCACGACTTGGCCCGATATAGACGCGCCGCACACCCCCTTAGCTTCACTGATGAAGTATGGGACACGATTTCCCAGAAGGGTTTAAACCCATGAACATCGAATCATATGATGGCACAATAGGCCCCGCGGTATGATTGAGGACTTTCTTCTCCATATTCATATGGCCCGCGGTGATGATCTTCACGCCATCAAATACCTCCCGCTCAAACTCAAGGGACCAGCCAGGTACTGGTTAAACTGCCTGCCTGAAAACTCCATTGGCAGCTGGGAGGACTGATACGTCTCCAACGTATCTATAATTTTTGATTGCTCCATGCTACTTTATCTACTATTTTGGACTATATTGGGCTTTATTTTCCACTTATATATTATTCTTGGGACTAACCTATTAACCGGAGGCCCAACCCAGAATTGCTGTTTTTTGCCTATTTCAGTGTTTCGAACAAACGGAATATCAAACAGAGTCGAAACGGAATGAAACCTTCGGGAACGTGATTTTCTCACCGAACGTGATCCAGGAGACTTGGACCCTACTCCAAGAAGTGCCAGAGGCGGTCACGAGGGTGGAGGGCGCCCCCTAGGTGCGCCCCCTACCTCGTGGGCCCCCTGTTGCTCCACCGACGAACTCCTTCCTCCTATATATACCTACGTATCCCCGAACAATCAAAACAGGAGCCAAAAACCTAATTCCACCGCCGCAACCTTCTGTATCCATGAGATCCCATCTTGGGGCCTGTTCTGGAGCTCCACCGGAGGGGGCATCCACCATGGAGGGCTTCTACATCAACACCATAGCCCCTCCGATGAAGTGTGAGTAGTTTACTTCAGACCTTCGGGTCCATAGCTAGTAGCTAGATGGCTTCTTCTCTCTTTTTGGATCTCAATACAATGTTCTCCCCATCTCTCGTGGAGATCTATTCGATGTAATCTTCTTTTTGCGGTGTGTTTGTTGAGACCGATGAATTGTGGGTTTATGATCCAACTTATCTATGGAAAATATTTGAATCTTCTTTGAATTATTTTATGTATGATTGAGTTATCTTTGCAAGTATCTTCGAATTATCCTTTTTGGTTTGGCCAACTAGATTGGTAGTTCTTGCAATGGGAGAAGTGCTTAGCTTTGGGTTCAATCTTGCGGTGTTCTTACCCAGTGATAGAAAGGGTTGCAAGACACATATTCTATTGTTGCCATCGAGGATAACAAGATGGGTTTTTTATCATATTGCAGGAATTTATCCCTCTACATCATGTCATCTTGCTTAAGGCGTTACTCTATTTTTAACTTAATACTCTAGATGCATGCTGGATAGCGGTCGATGAGTGGAGTAATATTAGTGGATGCAGAATCGTTTCGATCTACTTGTCTTGGACGTGATGCCTATATACATGATCATTGCCTAGATATGCTCATAACTATGCTCAATTCTGTCAATTGCTCAACAGTAATTTGTTCACCCACCGTAGAATATCTATGCTCCTGAGAGAAGCCACTAGTGAAACCTATGGCCCCCGGGTCTATTCTCATCATATAAATCTCTATTGCTTTATTTACTTGCTTTGCTTTTACTTTGCTTTTTTACTTTTTACTTTTCATCTATCTATCAAAAATACCAAAAATATTATTTATCATCTCTATCAGATCTCACCCTCGTAAGTGACCGTGAAGGGATTGACAACCCCTAATCGCGTTGGTTGTGAGTTGCTATCATTTTGTGTAGGTACGAGGGACTTGTGCGTGGTCTCCTACTGGATTGATACCTTGGTTCTCAAAACTGAGGGAAATACTTACACTACTTTGCTGCATCATCCTCTCCTCTTCGGGGAAATCCAACGCAGTGCTCAAGAGGTAGCAAGAAGACTTTCTGGCGCCGTTGCCGGGGAGGCTCACGCAAGCAAGTCAACAATACCAAGTACCCATCGCAATCCCTATCTCTCGCATTACATTATTTGCCATTTGCCTCTCGTTTTCCTCTCCCCCACTTCACCCTTGCCGTTTTATTTGCCCTCTCTTTCCCAATCTCCTCCTCTCTTTCCCGTTTGCCTTTTTCCCGTTGCCTTTCTGTTTGCTTGTGTGTTGGATTACTTGTTGCCATGGCGCAAGATAATACCAAATTGTGTGACTTCTCGAATACCAATAATAACGATTTCCTTAGTACTCCATTTGCTCCTCTTAATAATGATGAGTCTTGTGAAATCAATACCGCTTTGCTGAATCTTGTTATGAAAGATCAATTTGCCGGCCTTCCTAGTGAAGATGCCCCTACTCATCTAAACAATTTTGTTGATTTGTGTGATATGCAAAAGAAAAAATATACGGATAACAATATTGTCAAATTGAAGTTATTTCCGTTTTCACTTAGAGATCATGCTAAAGTTTGGTTTTAGTCTTTGCCTAAAAATAGTATTGATTCTTGGAACAAGTGCAAAGATGCTTTTATCTCTAAGTATTTTCCTTCCGCTAAGATCATCACTCTTAGGAACGATATCATGAATTTTAAACAACTTGATCATGAGCATGTTGCCCAATCTTGGGAAGAATGAAATTGATGCTTCGCAATTGCCCTACTCATGGTTTGAATTTATGGATGATCATACAAATTTTTTATGCCGGATTGAATTTTGCTTCCAGAAATCTTTTAGATTCGGCCGCGGGAGGCACGTTTATGGAAATTACGTTAGGAGATGCTACCAAATTGCTTGATAATATTATGGCTAATTATTCTCAATGGCACACCGAAAGATCTTCTAGTAAAAAAGTGCATGCTATAGAAGAAATCAATGTTTTGAGTGAAAAGATGGATGAACTTATGAAGATGTTTGCTCCTAAAAATACTCCTCTTGATCCCAATGATATGCCTTTATCTACTTTGCTTGAGAATAATAATGAATCTATGGATGTGAATTTTGTTGGAAGGAATAGTTTTGGAAACAACGCGTATAGAGGGAATTTTAATCCTAGGCCTTATCCTAGTAATCCTTCTAATAATTATGGCAATTCCTACAACAACTCTTATGGAAATTTTAATAAGATGTCCTCTGAATTTTAATAAGAGTTTATGAATTCACAAAAGAATTTTAATGCTTTGCTTGAAGAGAAATTGCTTAAAGTTGATGATTTGGCTAGGAACGTTGATAGAATTTCTCTTGAAATTGATTCTCTAGAAATTTCTTAAAGCATGATATCAATGAGTCTCTCAAAGCCATGAGAATTTCCATTGATGAGTGCAAGGAAAGAACCGCTAGGATGCGTGCTTCCAAAGATGCCTTTATGAAAGCGTGTTCCTCCAATTCCTATGAAAATCAAGATGAAGATCTAAAAGTTATTGATGTGTCCCCCATTAAATCTTTGTTTTGCAATATGAATCTTTATAAAACTGAAGATTATCTTCCTTTACCTAGAAGGCGTTCTAAAAATTCGGAGTTTCTAGATCTTGATGATGAAATTGATGAAAGTGGGATTGAAAGAAATAAAAACCTAGATGTTGCTAAACCCACTATTTTGGATCTTAAGGAATTTAATTATGAAAATTGCTCTTTGATTGGTTGTATTTCCTTGTTGCAATCCGTGCTAGATTCTCCTCATCATTATAGTCAAAATAAGGCCTTTACCGAACACATTGTTGATGCCTTGATGCAATCTTATGAAGAAAAACTTGAGTTGAAAGTTTCTACCCCTAGAAAACTCTATGATGAGTGGGAACCTACTATTAAAATAAAAATTAAAGATTATGAGTTCCATGCTTTGTGTGATTTGGGTGCTAGTGTCTCTACTATTCCCAAAACTTTATGTGATTTGCTAGATTTCTGTGATTTTGATGATTGCTCTCTAAACTTGCATCTTGCGGATTCCACTATTAAAAAACCTATGGGAAGAATTAATGATGTTCTTATTGTTGCAAATAGGAATTATGTGCCCGTAGATTTTATCGTTCTTGATATAGATTGCAATCCTTCATGTCCTATTATTCTTGCCAGACCTTTCCTTAGAACGATTGGTGCAATTATTGATATGAAGGAAGGGAATATTAGATTCCAATTTCCCTTGAAGAAGGGCATGGAACAATTCCCTAGAAATAAAATAAAATTACCATATTAATCTATCATGAGAGCCACTTATGGATTGCCTATCAAAGATGTCAATGCATAGATCTATCCTTGCTTTTATGCCTAGCTAGGGGCATTAAACTATAGCGCTTGTTGGAAGGCAACCCAATTTTATTTTGTGTTTTTTGTTTTTGCTTCTGTTTAGGAATGAATAATCCATCTAGCCTCTGTTTGGATGTGGTTTTATGTTTTAATTAGTGTTTGTGCCAAGTAGAACCTATAGGATAACCTACGATGATAGTTGATTTGATTCTGCTGAAAAACAGAAACTTTGCGCGCACGAATATAATTTTTTTAAATTACAGGAACGTGATTTTGCGTTGATTCTTTTTGCTTCTGTTCAATAAACAATTTGTCCAGGACTTCCTATTTTGGTAGAATGTTTAGAGTTCCAGAAGTTTGAGTTAGTTACAGATTGCTACAGACTGTTCTGTTTTTGACAGATTCTGTTTTACGTGTGTTGATTGCTTATTTTGATGAATCTATGGCTACTAAAATAGTTTATAATCCATAGAGAAGTTGGAATACAGTAGGTTTAACACCAATACAAATAAAGAATCAGTTCATTATAGTACCTTGAAGTAGTCTTTTGTTTTCTTTCTCTAACGGAGCTCACAAGATTTCTGTTGAGTTTTGTGTTGTGAAGTTTTCAAGTTTTGGGTGAATTATTTTGATGGATTATGGAACAAGGAGTGGCAAGAGCCTAAGCTTGGGGATTCCCACGGAACCCCCAAGATAATCCAAGGACACCAAAAAGTCAAAGCTTGGGGATGCCCCGGAAGGCATCCCCCCTTTTGTCCACTTCCATCGGTAATTTACTTGGAGCTATATTTTTATTCACCACATGATATGTGTTTTGCTTGGAGGTCTTGTATTATTTACGTCTTTTCTTGTTAGTTTACCACAATCATCCTTGCTGTACACACCTTTTGAGAGAGCCATACATGAATTGGAATTTGTTAGAATACTCTATGTGCTTCACTTATATCTTTTGAGCTTGATAGTTTTGCTCATAGTGCTTCACTTATATATCTTTTGAGCATGATAATTTTTGCTCTAGTGCTTCACTTATATCTTTCAGAGCATGATGGTGGATTTATTTTAAAGAAACTATTGATCTCTCATGCTTCACTTAGATTATTTTGAGAGTCGTTAATAGCATGGTAATTTGCTTAATGTTAATATACTTGGTATTCAAGATATGTGAAACTTTCTTTTGAGTGCGTTGAATACTAAGATAAGTTTGATGCTTGTTAAGTAGTTGTGAATTCAAAGAATACTTGTGTTGAAGTTTGTGATTCCCGTAGGATGCACGTATGGTGAACCGTTATGTGATGAACTCGGAGCATGATTTATTTATTGATTGTCTTCCTTATGAGTGGCGGTCGGGGACGAGCAATGGTCTTTTCCTACCAATCTATCCCCCTAGGAGCATGTGCGTAATACTTTGCTTTGATAACTTCTAGATTTTTGCAACAAGTATATGAGTTCTTTATGACTAATGTTGAGTCCATGGATTATACGCACTTTTCCCATCCTTTCACCTTTGCTAGCCTCTCTAATACCACGCACTTTTCGCCGGTATCATACACCCACCATATACCTTCCTCAAAACAGCCACCATACCTACCTATTATGGCATTTCCATAGCCATTCCGAGATATATTGCCATGCAACTTTCCACCGTTCCATTTATTATGACACGCTCCATCATTGTCATATTGCTAGCATGATCATGTAGTTGACATCGTATTTGTGGCAAGGCCACCGTTCATAATTCTTTCATACATGTCACTCATGATTCATTGCATATCCCGGTACACCGCCGGAGGCATTCATATAGAGTCATACTTTGTTCTAAGTATCGAGTTGTAATTGTTGAGTTGTAAGAAAAATAAAAGCGTGATGATCATCATTATTAGAGCATTGTCCCAAGTGAGGAAAGTATGATGGAGACTATGATTCCCCCACAAGTCGGGATGAGACTCAGGACGAAAAAAAGAGGCCAAAAAAAAGAAGAGAAAGGCCCAACCAAATAAAAAAATGAGAGAAAAAAGCGAGAAGGGACAATGCTACTATCCTTTTACCACACTTGTGCTTCAAAGTATCACCAAAATCTTCATGATAGAGAGTCTCTCATTTTGTAACTTTCATATACTAGTGGGAATTTTTCATTATAGAACTTGGCTTGTATATTCCAATGATGGGCTTCCTCAAAATGCCCTAGGTCTTCGTGAGCAAGTGAGTTGGATGCACACCCACTTAGTTTCTTTTGTAGAGCTTTCATATACTTATAGCTCTAGTGCATCCGTTGCATGGCAATCCCTACTCACTCACATTGATATCTATTGATGAGCATCTCCATAGCCCGTTGATATGCCTAGTTGATGTGAGACTATCTTCCCTCTTTTTGTCTTCTCCACAACCACCCTTCTATTCCACATATAGCGCTATATCCATGGCTCACGCTCATGTATTGCGTGAAGATTGAAAAAGTTTTGAGAATGTCATAAGTATGAAACAATTGCTTGGCTTGTCATCGGGGTTGTGCATGATTTAAATATTTTATGTGGGGAAGATGGAGCATAGCCAGACTATATGATTTTGTAGGGATAACTTTCTTTGGCCATGTTATTTTGAGAAGACATGATTGCTTTGATTAGTATGCTTGAAGTATTCTTATTTTTTATGTCACTATGAACTTTTGTCTTGAATCTTTCGAATCTGAATATTCATATCACAATTAAGAAGATTTACATTGAAATTATGCCAAAGTATCACTCCACATCAAAAATTCTTTTTTATCATTTACCTACTCGAGGACGAGCAGGAATTAAGCTTGGGATGCCTGATACGTCTCCAACGTATCTATAATTTTTTGATTGCTCCATGCTACTTTATCTACTGTTTTGGACTATATTGGGCTTCATTTTCCACTTTTATATTATTTTTGGGACTAACCTATTAACCGGACGCCCAGCCCAGAATTGTTATTTTTTTGCCTATTTCAGTGTTTCGAAGAAACGGAATATCAAACGGAGTCCAAACGGAATGAAACCTTCACGAACGTGATTTTCTCACCGAACGTGATCCAGGAGACTTGGACCCTACTCCAAGGAGTGCCAGAGGCGGTCACGAGGGTGGAGGGTGCCCCCTGGGCGCGCCCCCCTACCTCGTGGGCCCCCTGTTGCTCCACCGACGTACTCCTTCCTCCTAAATATACCTACGTATCCCCGAACGATCAGAACAGGAGCCAAAAACCTAATTCCACCGCCGCAACCTTCTGTATCCATGTGATCCCATCTTGGGGCCTGTTCCGGAGCTCCGCCGGAGGGGGCATCCACTACGGAGGGCTTCTACATCAACACCATAACCCCTCCGATGAAGTGTGAGTAGTTTACTTCAGACCTTCGGGTCCATAGCTAGTAGCTAGATGGCTTGTTCTCTCTTTTTGGATCTCAATACAATGTTCTCCCCCTCTCTCGTGGAGATCTATTCGATGTAATCTTCTTTTTGCGGTGTGTTTGTTGAGACCAATGAATTGTGGGTTTATGATCCAACTTATCTATGGAAAATATTTGAATCTTCTCTGAATTCTTTTATGTATGATTGAGTTATCTTTGCAAGTCTCTTCAAATTATCCTTTTTGGTTTGGCCAACTAGATTGGTAGTTCTTGCAATGGGAGAAGTGCTTAGCTTTGGGTTCAATCTTGCGGTATTCTTACCTAGTGACAGAAAGGGTTGCAAGACACGTATTGTATCGTTGCCATCGAGGATAACAAGATGGTTTTTTTATCATATTGCATGAATTTATCCCTCTACATCATGTCATCTTGCTTAAGGCGTTACTCTGTTTTTAACTTAATACTCTAGATGCATGCTGGATAGCGGTCAATGAGTGGAGTAATAGTAGTGGATGCAGAATCGTTTCGATCTACTTGTCTTGGACGTGATGCCTATGTACATGATCATTGCCTAGATATGCTCATAACTATGCTCAATTCTGTCAATTGCTCAATAGTAATTTGTTCACCCAACGTAGAATATCTATGCTCTTGAGAGAAGCCACTAGTGAAACCTATGGCCCCCGAGTCTATTCTCATCATATCAATCTCTATTGCTTTGTTTACTTGCTTTGCTTTTTACTTTTTACTTTGCATCTATCTATCAAAAATACCACAAATATTATTTATCATCTCTCTCAGATCTCACCCTCATAAGTGACCGTGAAGGGATTGACAACCCCTAATCGCGTTGGTTGCGAGTAGCTATCGTTTTGTGTAGGTACGAGGGACTTGTGCGTGGTCTCCTACTGGATTGATATCTTGGTTCTCAAAAACTGAGGGAAATACTTACGCTACTTTGCTGCATCATCCTCTCCTCTTTGGGGAAATCCAACGAAGTGCTCAAGAGGTAGCAAGGACCTGGAGGACGCCTTCCTTGAAAACTTCCAAGGCACGTATATCCGACCTACGGATGCCGATGACTTTAGTCAAATAATCCAATAGCCCGGAGAGTCAGCCAGAAAATTCTGGACTAGGTTCTTAACTAAAAACAACTAGATCATCGATTGTCCGTATGCCGAAGCCCTAGCGGTCTTTAAGCACAGCATCCGCGATGAATGGCTGGCCAGACACCTCGGCCAGGAAAAACCTAAGTCCATGACAGCCCTTACAGCACTCATGACCCGCTTCTGTGCGGGCGAAGACAGCTGGCTAGCCTGTAGCAACAACAATACAAGCGAACCTGGCACTTCTGAAGCCAGAAACAGCAACGGCAAGCCCCGACGCAATAGACATAAGCATTGAAACAACGGTGACAACATCGAAGACACGACGGTCAACGCCGGATTCAGTGGCTCTAAGTCCGGTCAGCGGAAGAAGCCATTTAAGAGAAATAATTCGGGCCCGTCCAGTTTGGACCGTATACTAGATCGACCATGCCAAATCCACGGCACTCCTGACAAACTAGCCAATCATACCAACAGGGAATGTTGGGTCTTCCAACAGGCCGGCAAGTTAAATGCCGAGAATAAGGAGAAAGGGTCGCAAAGTGATGACGATGACGAGGAGCCCCGACCACCAAACATTGGGGGACAGAAGAAATCCCCCCCTCCCCAGTCAAAATGGTGAACATGGTAGACGCCACCCATATCCCCAAGAGGGAGCGCAAGCGTGCACTCAGGGATGTCTATGCGATGGAGCTAGTCGCCCCAAAGTTCAACGCATGGTCGTCCTGTCCGATCACCTTCGATCGCAGGGACCATCCGACCAGTATCCGTCATGGCGGCTCAGCCGCACTGGTCCTCGACCCAATTATTGATGGATTCCACCTTACGCGAGTCCTCATGGATGGTGGCAGCAGCCTGAACCTGCTCTATCAGGATACAGTGCGCAAAATGGGTATCGATCCCTCAAGGGTCAAGCCCACAAAAACCACCTTTAAAGGTGTTATACCAGGTGTGGAGGCCTGTTGTACGGGATCAATCACACTGGAAGTGGTCTTCAGATCTCCGGATAATTTCCGAAGTGAAGAGTTGATCTTTGACATCGTCCCCTTCCGTAGTGGCTATCACGCACTACTCGGACGAACCGGATTTGCTCGCTTCAATGTGGTGCCGCACTACGCTTACCTCAAGCTCAAGATGCCTGGACCACGTGGTGTTATGATAGTCAATGGAAACACGGAACGCTCTCTCTGTACAGAGCAGCACACCGCGGCCCTTGCAGCAGAAGTACAAAGCGGCCTTTTCAGACATAACCGCAATTCAACAGCCAAGCTCCCGAACACCGTCAAGCAAGTCCGGACTACTCTGCAGCAGGACAGTCCTGCTCGTCCAGAGCTTGACTAGCAATTTGGCCTCCATCCTAGTCCCAACAAGGCGGCGATGCTCGTGCCGCGCGTACATAACTACGCACTTAAAATACAATGGGCATGGACGGAGGCACAGCTAGACCACGGCCCATAATGCGGCTCAACCGCTCCTGGACCCGCATACCTTTACTTTTCCTTTTTCTTTCAGGTTTTTCTCTTTCCGAAGCTTGTTATGATAACCTGATCATCGGACCTATCAAGGGACGGATACACCAAGAAGGCAAAAAGCTTTGACGTACGAGGGAACCCCCAGGTGGTCTCTGCTAACGATTGTTTTACCTATTTTACGAACCCGCACGCAGCTCGCCCTTGGTCATGGCATGTCAAATAGCTTATTTGGTTATTGCATTACTTGTAAAAATATGCCTTGACGTATTAATCAAATTACAATGGAAAATAATTTGCAGCTCAATATTTGTGGCGTCAGCTTATTACTTGATTTTTCCCTTGTCTTTATATTTTTTATCAATTGTACCTGTACACTCTGGTACGCCTTAATTCGCAAGGGGCTTCATCATACCCCACAATACGCCAATAAAGTTTGAACACTTTTACAGTATAGTTCGGCACCCCGAACTTATAGCACTATATGCATCGGCTCTGAATCATGTCTTTGGTCAATAGTTGGGTTGCCCGGCTCCTGTGCTTACTACCTTACGTTCCGCTATATTGGCTAGGGTAGTAAAGGGAGAACTACTGCGATTGTGTCCCGGTTCTTCCGGACGAGCACCTCAGTAGAGAAAGCCAAAAACTGACTGTCATGATGCGGCGAGAGCTGGTCAGCTGTTTGAGACGTTTCAAATCCTTAGAGATTTTTTCCGCATTATGCAAGGAATCGGTTTTTATCCGACCCGGCATGTATAGAGCCCCATGTCCGGACTTCCAAACACTAGGGGCTGCGCCTAAATTTTTGTTGTCAAACTCCTATGGCTAAGTGAGGGTGATAAAGCCGTATAGTCCGATTGCCTTGTTCGTTGCGCTAAACACCTCCTTTAAGGACCAAACTCTGGAGTAAAGAGTGTTTAGATTTATCCCGAACACCCCCGTACTGCCTACGTGGGGGCAGAAGTCGACGGCTGGCCAACTCTCATATTTAACAAAACGACATTATATTACATAACATATCTGTTTCATCTTACATGACAGGTTAACATGAGTGTGTTCATGGGAATATGATATCCTTAGCACATTGCTCCGCCAAAGGCAGGATCCCTCCAGGACACTGTCAAAATACAGTTGGGGTCGCCCGTGCTCCTTGCCCTCAGGCGGTCCCTTGGTCATCAGCTTTGTGGCATCTATCTTCGCCAGTGCATCTTGGCGCGGGCAAAGGCCATTCGCGCACCTTCAATACAAACCGATCGCTTGATGGCTTCAAGCCGAGGACAGGCACTGACGAGCCGCTTCATGAGTCCGAAGTAGTTGTTGGGCATGGCTTCGACAGGCCATAGCCGGATTATCAAATCCTTCATGGCTAGTACGGCCGCCCTATGCAGCTCGACCAGTTGTTTCCGCTGATCGCTAAAGGGCACTGGATGCTCTGGTCCAAGGTATTGAGACTAGAATAGCTTCTCCGTAGGGCTCCCCTCTTCGGCTCGATAGAATTCTGCAGCGTCTGATACGCTGCGCGGCAGATCCACAAACGCCCCTGGAGAACTCCAAATCCGGGTCAGTAAGAGGAACTTTTCCTTCACATATTTGCTCTGCATTATAAAAGCCTTAACCGCCATGATTTTCTTGGCCGCCTGGATTTCCTGGAGGGCGCCTTGAGCTTCTGCTCGGGCATCTTGTGCACTCAGGTGGGCCTTGGCAAGTTTGGACTCTCGATCCTTAAAATCGCGCTCCAAAGACTCATACTTCTTAACGGCGTCTTGGAGCTCTTTCTGGACCTCACTGACCCGAGCCTCATGCTTTTCACGTGCGGCCTTTTTGTTAGCCGCCCTGTCCTCAGCCTCGGCCAGCGACCTTTTGAGAGCCTCTGCCTCGGTCGTTGCCCCTAACAAATATTATGACACTTAAGTCAGAACAAATCATTCATTACACCTGAATTTAGACAAGGTTAAATACATACCTTTGCTTTCCTACAACTGCTTCTTCACGCGGCCGAGTTCTTCATCGGCCCGCTCCAGATTCTTCTTCAGTCCAGAGACTTCTGCAGTGTGAGCGGTCGCAGCCAGCAATGACGCGTGCTTATTCACATAGACATATCAGATTAGACTCCTGCTAAAATTATTTGATCCTCTGTTCGGCTTTTATTTCCGAACACCGGACAAAGTATCAGGGGCTACTGTCTACGCCATGACATTCTTTTTACAATTATATTACTTACCTCAAAGCCTATTAGAAGGCTAGTGCAGGCTTCGGTCAGTCCGCTTTTTGTGGACTGGATCCTCTCAATCACCGTACCCATAAGGGTACGGTGTTCTTCGATATTGGAAGCGCCTCGAAGCGCTTCCAGCAAAGTGTCTGGCGCCCGGTTGGACAGAGGTCACCGACGAGATAGGCACGCCCCCTTCCTTCGAAGGAGGCTGCTCGCCTGATTTCGGAGCCGTAGGGGTCTCCGGAATTATATTCGGATGAGGGCCGAACTGAATACGGCCCCCATCGTCAGTATCCATGGGGGTCTACTCCCCCATGTGTCTGGCAGCCGAGACTTCACCCTCTGGCGCCTCCCGGACTGCCTCCGGATTCTCTCCTGGGCTAGGGATCCTTCAAGACGATGCTTCGACGCCATTCAGGTCCCGGGGAGACGTGGCCGATGGAAGGGTCCCGCTGTCCATCGCCGCTGGGTCCAGCGAATCCTCTGAGGATAAGGACCGCTCGAGGTTGGACCGAGCCGGACTGCAAATGCATAAATCAGCAGATTAAAACAATACAATAAAGAGGCTAGATACATGAACGTGTCCGGATACTTATGATTTGGCTAGGGGCTTCTCTCTGGGTTCCCACTCCCAGCTGCTGTCAGTGGCCGCTGCGGAGTTGTCCGGAAGGGAAGCTTTCCCCTTCTTGGATGCCTCGGCCTCTAGGTGCCTGGAGTCCGTCCTCTTCTTTCTCCCCCCTGCAGGGGGGAATGGATTTCCTCTTCTTATTCCTCCTCCTCGTTGTCTTCGGTGACGGAGGAGTGAGCCTCGGTGTCTTCGGACGTTGCCTTTGAAGTACCCTTGCGACGGAGACCACCTCTGGTCCCCTTGGCCTTTTTCTTGGCCTTCTTCTCTGGCACCTCATAAGGCGCCGGAAACGACATCTTCATCAGAAGCGGGGTACTTGTTTTGCAGAACCGGACATGTTTTCTCTGTCCGGAAGGCTATGTTGGAGTATTTGGAGGAGGAACCCGCCTTGCAATGCCGAAGACAATCTGCGTGCCGGACTCGTCATCATTGAAGCCTGGTTCGGAGGCTACTGACGGAGTCCCGGATTAAGGGGTCCTTAGACAGCCGGACTATATACTTTGGCCGAACTGTTGGGCTATGAAGATACAAGATAGAAGACCTCTTCCCGTGTCCGGATGGGACTCTCCTTGGCATGGAAGGCAATCTTGGATATTTGGATATGTAGATTCCTTTCTCTGTAACCGACTTTGTACAACCCTAGTCCCCTCTGGTGTCTATATAAACCGGAGGGTTTAGCTTCTAGGGTTTAGCAATAACAATCATAACCTCATAGGCTAGACTTCTAGGGTTTATCCATTATGATCTCGTGGTAGATCAACTCTTGTAATACTCATATTCATCAAGATCAATCAAGCAGGAAGTAGGGTATTACCTCCATAGAGAGGGCCCGAACCTGGGTAAACATTGTGTCCCCCGCCTCCTGTTACCATTAGCCTTAGACGCACAGTTCGGGACCCCCTACCCGAGATCCGCCAGTTTTGACACTGACAGTAGCCAACCAAGTGGTAGCCAACAAGTGCCAAGGCAACCAAGTGGTAGCCAAAGAGGAGCTAGGCAACAAAGAGGGAGGCAACTAGGACTTACAAGAGGCCATGGTGGTGGTAGAGCTCGTCGTGGTGGTCTAGGCCGTGGTGGTGGTAGATCTCGTGGTGGTGGTCTTGGTCGCGGTGATGGTCTTGGCCTTGGTGATGGTCTTGGCCGCGGTGGTGCACTTGGTTGTGGTGGTGGTCAAGGGCAAGGTCATTATAGAGGAATGTTTCAATACCTCGATGGACCATTTTCGTATATTGCTCACTAATTATAATGTTTCATATGTTCTTGTTTTTCATATGTTCTTGTTGCAGTTTACATGTTCTTCCATTTGTTCTTATTGTCATTACTAACTATTATGTTTCCCTCATTGTAGGCATGGCGGCTTCTCAACCCAACAAACCAACAATGTAGAAGGGCAGCGAAGATGAGATGCGGGATGGTGGGAGAAGGATGCGAAGAAGCTGAGAGAGGATGATGCAGCCGCACTAAAGAAGAAGAAGGAAGAGGGGCTCGAAGAGAAGAGGAAGGAGAGAGAGAGAGAGAGAGAGAGAGAGAGAGAGAGAGAGCAGAATTTGAGTGTCGCGCTAGGGAGCGAGCGTTGCACAGGAAATGTGAGGAGGCACAGAAGAAACGTCTCAAGGATTTTCAAGAAAAAACCTTGAAACTTTGGGCATTCGAATCTGAAAAAAGGATAGGGAGAACAAGATATTCATGGAGAGGGGTGATACGTCCATTTTGCATCATGCTTTGATATTGATATTTATTGCATTATGGGCTGTTATTACTCATTATGTCACAATACTTATGCCTTTTCTCTCTTATTTTACAAGGTTTATACGAAGAGGGAGAATGCCGACAGCTGGAATTCTGTGCTGGAAAAGGAGCAAATATTAGAGACCTAACAACTCCAGAAGTCCTGAAACTCCACATAAGTTATTTTTGGAATTAATAAAAAATATTGAGCGAAGAAATACCATAGGGGGGCCACCCACCGTCCACGAGGGTGGGGGCGCGCCCTACCCCCTTGGGCGCGCCCCCTGCCTCGTGGGCCACCTGGCAGGCCTCCGGTGCCCATCTTTGGCTATATGAAGTCTTTCGCCCTGGAAAAAATCAAGAGGAAGCTTTCGGGATGAAACACTGCTGCCACGAGGCGGAACCTTTGGCGGAACCAATCTAGGGCTTCGGCGGAGCTGTTCTACTGGGGAAACATCCCTCCGGGAGGGGGAAATCGTCACCATCGTCATCACCATCGATCCTCTCATCGGGAGGGGGTCAATCTCCATCAACATCTTCACCAGCACCATCTCCTCTCAAACCCTAGTTCATCTCTTGTATCCGATCTTTGTCTCAAAGCCTCAGATTGGTACCTGTGGGTTGCTAGTAGTGTTGATTACTCCTTGTAGTTGATGCCAGTTGGTTTATTCGGTGGAAGATCATATGTTCAGATCCTATATGCACATTAATACCCCTCTGATTATGAACATGAATATGATTTGTGATTAGTTACATTTGTTCCTGAGGACATGGGAGAAGTCTTGCTATAAGTAGTCATGTGAATTTGGTATTCGTTCGATATTTTGATGAGATGTATGTTGTCTTTCCTCTAATGGTGTTATGTGAACGTCGACTACATGACACTTCACCATTATTTGGGCCTAGGGGAAGGCATTGGGAAGTAATAAGTAGATGATGGGTTGCTAGAGTGATAGAAGCTTAAACCCTAGTTTATGCGTTGCTTCGTAAGGGGTTGATTTGGATCCATATGTTTCATGCTATTATTAGGTTTACCTTAATTCTTCTTTCATAGTTGCGGATGCTTGCGTGAGTAGTTAATCATAAGTGGGATGCTTTTCCTAGGAAGGGCAGCACCCAAGCACCGGTCCACCCACATATCAGATTATCAAAGTAACGCACGCGAATCATATGAGCGTGATGAAAACTAGTTGACGATAATTCCCATGTGTCCTCGGGAGCGTTTTCCTTCATATAAGAATTTGTCCAGGCTTATCCTTTGCTACAAAAAGGATTGGGCCACCTTGCTGCACCTTATTTAGTTTTTTTACTTGTTACCCGTTACGAATTACCTTATTACCTTATCACAAAACTATCTGTTACTGATAATTTCAGTGCTTGCAGAGAATACCTTACTGAAAACCGCTTGTCATTTCCTTCTGCTCCTCGTTGGGTTCAACACTCTTACTTATCGAAAGGACTACGATAGATCCCCTACACTTGTGGGTCATCAAGACTCGTTTCTGGCACCGTTGCCAGGGAGTGAAGCACCTTTGGTAAGTGGAACTTGGTAAGGAAAAAATTATATAGTGTGCTGAAATTTACTGTCACTTGTTACTATGGAAAGTAACCCTTTGAGGGGTTTGTTCGGGGTATCTGCACCCCGACCAGTAGAGAAAAGAGTTGCTCCTCAACCTACTGAACTTACTGAAAATGTTTACTTTGAAATTCCTTCGGGTATGATAGAGAAACTGGTAGCTAATCCTTTTACAGGAGATGGAACATTGCATCTCGATTTGCACCTAATCTATGTGGATGAAGTTTGTGGATTATTTAAGCTTGCAGGTATGCCTGAGGATGTTATCAAGAAGAAGGCCTTCCCTGTATCTTTGAAGGGAAAGGCATTGACATGGTTTAGGCTATGTGATGATATGGGATCATGGAACTACAACCGATTGAAATTGGAATTTCATCAGAAGTTTTATCCTATGCATCTTGTTCATCGTGATCGTAATTATATATATAATTTTTGGGCTCGCGAAGTAGAAAGCATCGCTCAAGCTTGGGGGAGGATTAAGTCAATGTTATATTCATGCCCCAATCATGAGCTCTCAAGAGAAATTATTATTCAAAATTTTTATGCTCGGCTTTCTCTCAACAATCACTCCATGCTCGATGCCTCTTGTACTGGCTCTTTCATGATGAAGACTATTGAATTCAAATGGGATTTATTGGAAAGAATTAAATGTAACTCGGAAGATTGGGATCTCAACGAAGGTAAGGAGTCAGATATAACACCTAAGTTTGATTGTGTTAAATCTTTTATGGATACTGAAGCTTTTCGTGAATTTAGCACTAAATATGGACTTGACTCTGAGATAGTAGCTTCTTTCTGTGAATCATTTTCTACTCATGTTGACCTCCCTAAGGAGAAGTGGCTTAAATATAATCCTCTCATTGAAGTAAAAGTAGTTGCACCTATTAAAGTTGAAGAAAAGACTATCACTTATAATGATCCTATTGTTCCTACTACCTATATTGAGAAACCACCTTTCCCTGTTAGTATAAAGGATCATGCTAAAGCTTCAACTATGGTTCGTAAGAGTAATACTAGAACACCTACACCACCTAAGCAAATTAAAGTTGAACCTAGTATTGCTATGGTTAAAGATCTCTTGGCTGATAATATTGATGGGCATGTGATAACCGACAAGTATAGGGGATCAAGTGTAGCCTCTTTCGATAAGTAAGAGTGTCGAACCCAGTGAGGAGCTAAAGGTAGAACAAATATTCCCTCAAGTTCTATCGATCATCGATACAACTCTACGCACGCTTAACGTTCGCTTTACCTAAAACAAGTGTGAAACTAGAAGTTCTTTGTAGGTGTTGCGGGATAGGTTTGCAAGAATATAAAGAGCACGTAAATATAAACTAGGGGCTGTTTAGATAAAGAAGCAATAAATTTAGTATAGCGAGTGTGGAAAAGTGGTGGTAGGAGTTGCAAAATTGTCCCTAAGCAATTGACTACTTTACTAGACCGATAGCAAGTTTTATGTGGGAGAGACCATTGCTAGCATGTCATCCCTGACTTGGAATTCTATGCACTTATGATTGGAACTATTAGCAAGCATCTGCAACTACTAACGTTCATTAAGGTAAAACCCAACCATAGCATTAAGATATTTTGGTCCCCATTCAATCCCGTATGCATCAATTTCTATGCTAGTTAGAAGCTTCTGTCACTCTTTCCTTCCAATACATAGTCCTATCAACATACAACTAACCCTATGGTGTGATCCATGCGCGCAATCATATGATGGGCACCAAAGGACAACAACATAACCGCAAGCAAATTAAACCAATCATAGCAATTCACCAATTACCGATAGGACAACGAAAATCTACTCACACATCATAAGATGGCAACACATCATTGGATAATAATATGAAGCATAAAGCACCATGTTCAAGTAGAGGGTACAACGGGTTGCGGGAGAGTGGACTGAAGGAAATATGCCCTAGAGGCAATAATAAAGTTATTATTTATTTCCTCATATCATGATAAATGTTTATTATTCATGCTAGAATTGTATTACCCGGAAACATGATACATATGTGAATACATAGACAAACATAACATCACTAGTATGCCTCTACTTGACTGGCTCATTAATCAAAGATGGTTATGTTTCCTAACCATAGACATGTGTTGTCATTTGATTAACGGGATCACATCATTAGGAGAATGATGTGATTGACATGACCCATTCCGTTAGCCTAGCACTTGATCGTTTAGTATGTTGCTATTGCTTTCTTCATGACTTATACAAAGTTCCTACAACTATGAGATTATGCAACTCCCGTTTACCGGAGGAACACTTTGTGTGCTACCAAACGTCACAATGTAACTAGGTGATTATAAAGGAGCTCTACAGGTGTCTCCAGAGGTACATGTTGAGTTGGCGTATTTCGAGATTAGGTTTTGTCACTCCGATTGTCGGAGAGGTATCTCTGGGCCCTCTCGGTAATGCACATCACTATAAGCCTTGCAAGCAATGTAGCTAATGAGTTAGTTACGGAATGATGCATTACGTAACGAGTAAAGAGACTTGCCGGTGACGAGATTGAACTAGGTATTGGATACCGACGATCGAATCTCGGGCAAGTAACATACCAATGACAAAAGGGAACAACGTATGTGGTTATGCGGTTTGACCGATAAAGATCTTCGTAGAATATGTAGGAGCCAATATGAGCATCCAGGTTCCGCTATTGGTTATTGACCGGGAACAGTTCTAGGTCATGTCTACATAGTTCTCGAACCCGTAGGGTCCGCACGCTTAACGTTACGATGACAGTTTTATTATGAGTTTATAAATTTTGATGTACCGAAGGTTGTTCGGAGTCCCGGATGTGATCACGGACATCATGAGGAGTCTCGAAATGGTCGAGACATAACGATTGATATATTGGAAGCCTATATTTGGATATCAGAATCATTCCGGGTGAAATCGGGATATTACCAGAGTATCGGGGGGTTACCTGAATCCCCCCAGGGGTTATTGGGCCTAGATGGGCCCTAAGGGAGAAACGAGAGGAGGCAAGAGGTGGGCTGCGCCCCCTCCCCTCCCTAGTCTGAAGAGGACAAGGAGAGGGGGGCGGCGCCCCCCCTTTCCTTCCCCTCCTCCTCCTTCCCCCCTTCTCCTTCTCCAACTAGGAAAGAAGGGAGTTCTACTCCCGGTGGGAGTAGGACTCCCCCTTGGCGCGCCCTCCTTGGCCGGCCGCCCCCTCCCCGTTGGCTCCTTTATATACGGGGGCAGGGGGGCACCTCTAGACACACAAGTTGATCATCGTGATCGTTCCTTAGCCGTGTGCGGTGCCCCCTCCACCATATTCCACCTCGGTCATATCGTTGCGGTGCTTAGGCGAAGCCCTGCATCGGTAGAACATCATCATCTTCACCATGCCATCGTGCTGACGGAACTCATCCCCGACACCCTACTGGATCGGAGTCCGGGGATCATCATCGAGCTGAACGTGTGCTGAACTCGGAGGTGCCGTACGTTCGGTGCTTGGATCGGTCAGATCATGAAGACGTACGACTACATCAACCGCGTTGTCATAACGCTTCCGCTTACGGTCTACGAGGGTACGTGTACATCACTCTCCACTCTCGTTGCTATGCATCACCATGATCTTGCGTGTGTGTAGGATTTTTTTTGAAATTACTATGTTCCCCAACAGTGGTATCAGAGCCTGATTTTATGCGTAGATGTCATATGCACGAGTAGAACACAAGTGAGTTGTGGGCGATACAAGTCATACTGCTACCAGCATGTCATACTTTGGTTTAGCGGTATTGTGAGATGAAGCGTCTCAGACCGACATTACGCGTACGCTTACGCGAGACTGGTTTCACCGTTACGAGCACTCATGCTTAAAGGTGAGTGGCGGGTGTCTGTCTCTGTCACTTTAGTTGAACCGAGTGTGGCTACGCCCGATCCTTGCGAAGGTTAAAACATCACTAACTTGACGAACTATCATTGTGGTTTTGATGCGTAGGTAAGAATGGTTCTTGCTAAGCCCGTAGCAGCCACGTAAAATTTGCAACAACAAAGTAGAGGACGTCTAACTTGTTTTTGCAGGGTATGTTGCGATGTGATATGGTCAAGACGTGATGCTATATTTTATTGTATGAGATGATCATGTTTTGTAACCGAAGTTATCGGCAACTGGCAGGAGCCATATGGTTGTCACTTTATTGTATGAAATGCAAACGCCCTGTAATTGCTTTACTTTATCACTAAGCGGTAGCGATAGTCGTAGAAGCAATAGATGGTGTAACGACAACGATGCTAAGATGGAGATCAAGGTGTCACGCCAGTGACGATGGTGATCACGACGGTGCTTCGGAGATGGAGATCACAAGAACAAGATGATGATGGCCATATCATATCACTTATATTGATTGCATGTGATGTTTATCCTTTATGCATATCTTGCTTTGATTGATGGTAGCATTTTAAGATGATCTCTCACTAAATTATCAAGAAGTGTTCTCCCTGAGTATGCACCGTTGCGAAAGTTCTTTGTGCTGAGACACCACGTGATGATCGGGTGTGATAGGCTCTATGTTCAAATACAACGGGTGCAAAACAGTTGCACATGCAAAATACTCAGGTTAAACTTGACGAGCCTAGCATATACAGATATGGCCTCGGAACACGGAGACCGAAAGGTTGAACGTGAATCATATAGTAGATATGATCAACATAGTGATGTTCACCATTGAAACTACTCCATCTCACGTGATGATCGGACATGGTTTAGTTGATTTGGATCACGTGATCACTTAGATGACTAGAGAGATGTCTGTCTAAGTGGGAGTTCTTTAGTAATATGATTAATTGAACTTAAATTTATCAGTACCTGATAGTATTTTGCTTGTCTATGTTTGTTGTAGATAGATGGCTCGTGCTGTTGTTCTGTTGAAATTTAATGCGTTCCTTGAGAAAGCTAAGTTGAAAGATGATGGTAGCAATTACACGGACTGGGTCCATAACCTAAGGATTATCCTCATTGCTGCACAGAAGAATTACGTCCTGGAAGCACCGCTGGGTGCCAGGCCTGCTGCTGATGCAACTGACGATGTTAAGAACGTCTGGTAGAGCAAAGCTGATGACTACGCGATAGTTCAGTGTGCCATGCTTTACGGCTTGGAACCGGGTCTTCAACGACGTTTTGAACGTCATGGAGCATAAGAGATGTTCCAGGAGTTGAAGTTAATATTTCAAGCAAATGCCCGGACTGAGAGATATGAAGTCTCCAATAAGTTCTATACCTGTAAGATGGAGGAGAATAGTTCTGTCAGTGAACACATACTCAAAATGTCTGGGTATAATAATCACTTGATTCAACTGGGAGTTAATCTTCCTGTTGATAGTGTCATTGACGGAATTCTTCAATCACTGCCACCAAGCTACAAGAGCTTCGTGATGAACTATAATATGCAAGGGATGGACAAGACTATTCCCGATCTCTTCGCAATGCTAAAAGCTGCGGAGGTAGAAATCAAGAAGGAGCATCAAGTGTTGATGGTTAACAAGACCACCAGTTTCAAGAAAAAGGGCAAAGGGAAGAATAAGGGGAACTTCAAGAAGAACAGCAAACAAGTTGCTGCTCAAGAGAAGAAACCCAAGTCTGGACCTAAGCCTGAGACTGAGTGCTTCTACTGCAAGCAGACTGGACACTGGGAGCGGAACTGCCCCAAGTATTTGGCGGATAAGAAGGATGGCAAAGTGAACAAAGGTATATGTGATATACATGTTATTGATGTGTACTGTCGGTGTCAAAATCGGTGGATCTCGGGTAGGGGGTCCCGAACTGTGCGTCTAGGCGGATGGTAACAGGAGACAAGGGACACGATGTTTTACCCAGGTTCGGGCCCTCTTGATGGAGGTAAAACATATGTATAAGAAAGAAATGCAATTGGAAGCAAAAAGGTGTTGCATTACTTATTCAAGAAAAACTGCTGTAAATGCAGAACGATACAAATGGTGCGATAAGCAAGGGATGGGACTATTAAACATGTCCCCCTCTAGCGGTAGGCTGCGGAGTGGTGTATAAAACAGATTTAATGCTCGTAAAGGGAGACCACCTGGATATTCGTCGCAGCCTTTCTCCTTCCCTGGCTGTTGCATCGTGAGTTCGGCCGATCTACTGCCGGACAGGGCCTCTGGTAAACGGAGTCCTGTGGGTAAGAAAATAAAAAAGGAAAAAAAAGAAATGACACACTTGGGAGCCCCTGATGTGGTTGAGCCGCATTCTGGGCCTGTCGTGGTCGTGCCCCTTCCCCTATGCCCATGGTATCTCCAGAGCGTAATGATGTACGCGAAGGACCAGTCTTGCGATCTTGCGAGGGCTGGGGTTGGGGTCGCATTGCTACGCGTGCTCAGAACGCGCCAGGTGGTCTTGTTGTAGGTTACTTCGGGTGCGTTTGGCCGTGTCCGGTCGCTTAACGGCCGGACTCGAGAATTTCCTTAAGAGGCTGCATTGTACTTCTGCCACGAGAGCCGCTGTATGTTCCTTCGTTTGGAGGGAGCGCTCGGTGTTTCCGTTGACCGTGATGACTCCTCGAGGGCCTGGCATCTTGAGCTTGAGGTATGCATAGTGCGGCACCGCGTTGAACTTTGCAAATGCGGTACGTCCGAGCAGAGCATGATAGCTGCTTTGGAACAGAACTATGTCGAAGATTAACTCCTCGCTTCGGAAGTTATCCGGGGATCCGAAGACCACTTCCAGTGTGATAGAGCCCGTACAATTGGCCTCTACACCTGGTATGACACCTTTGAAGGTCGTCTTTTTGGGTTTAATCCTTGAGGGGTCTATGCCCATCTTGCGCACTGTGTCCTGATAAAGCAGGTTCAGGCTGCTGCCGCCGTCCATCAGGACTCTGGTGAGGTGAAATCCATCGACGATTGGGTCTAAAACTAATGCGGCGAATCCGTCATGGCGGATGCTGGTGGGGTGGTCCCTTCGATCAAAAGTGATCGGGCAGGAGGACCATGGGTTGAACTTCGGTGCGACTGGCTCCATCGCGTATACGTCCCTGAGTGCGCGCTTCTGCTCCCTCTTGGGTATGTGGGTTGCGTATATCATATTCACCGTCCGCACTTGTGGGGGAAAACCCTTCTGTCCTTTGTTGTTCGGCGGTCGGGTTTCTTCTTCGTCGTCGCTATGCAGCCCCTTGTCATTGTTTTCGGCGATTAGCTTGCCTGCCTGCTTGAATACCCAACAGTCCCTGTTGGTGTGGTTGGCTGGCTTTTCCGGGGTGCCGTGTATCTGGCACGAGCGATCGAGTATTCGGTCCAAATTGGACGGACCCGTAGTAGTTCTTTTGAATGGCTTCTTCCGCTGACCGGGTTTCGAGCCTCTGAATCCGGCGTTGACTGCCATATCCTCATTATTGTCGCCGTTAATGTGGCGTTTGTTCTTGTTGCGACGTGACCTGCCATTGCGATCCTTGGTATCCAGACTGCCGGAATTTTTGCTAATGTTGTTGCTGCGAGCTAGCCAGCTGTCCTCCCCCGCGCAAAAGCGGGTCATGAGTGATGTGAGGGCTGCCATAGATTTCGGCTTTTCCTGTCCCAGGTGCCGGGCAAGCCACTCGTCGTGGATATTATGCTTGAAGGCCGCTAGGGCCTCCGCATCCGGACAGTCGACGATTTGGTTTTTCTTGGTTAAGAACTGTGTCCAGAATTGTCTGGCCGATTCGTCTGGCTACTAAATTATGTGGCTTAGGTCATCAGCGTCTGGTGGTCGCACATACGTGCCTTGGAAGTTATTGAGGAATGCGGCTTCCAGATCTTCCCAACTCCCAATTGACTCTGCTAGCAAGCTGTTAAGCCAATGCCAGGCTGGTCCTTTAAGCTTGAGGGGGAGATATTTGATGGCGTGAAGATCGTCACCGCGGGCCATTTGGATGTGAAGGAGATAGTCTTCAATCCAAACCGCGGGGTCTGTTGTGCCATTGTAAGATTCAATATTCACGGGTTTAAACCCTTCAGGGATTTGATGATCCATTACTTCATCTGTGAAGCATAGTGGGTGTGTGGCGCCTCTGTACTGGGCAATATCACGACGGAGCTCAAAAGAGCTTTGTCTATTTTGTTCGGCCCGGCTGGACTTACTGTGTCCGGCGCGACGGTTGTCGTCACGTATCATGGGGCGCCCACGTGATCCATAGATCGATCTTGATTGTCTTGCCTTATCCTCCAATATATCTCGCAAGTCCGGAGCGTTCCCCTGTGGCTTTGTGCTCTTCGAGCGATGCCGGGGTACGGTTCTAGTGAAGGGCCTAGGGGCCTCTTTGTCGCGACCATGGGGTGGTCGGTCAGCCGTATTGTCTCCTGGTGATGCGGGTTCATACACCTCCTCCTCTAATCGGGGGAGCAGCTTGCGTTTAGGGTAGCTTTTGGAGGGGCGTTCGAGCTCATGCTCTTCGGCCGCGAGGACTCGTCGCGGATGTTATGTTTGAAGGCTGCGAGGGCCTCCGCATCCGGACAGTCGATGATTTGATTTTTCTTAGTTAAGAACCGTGTCCAGAATTGTTTGGCCGATTCGTCTGGGTGCTAAATTATGTGGCTTAGGTCGTCAGTGTCTGGTGGTCGCACGTACGTGCCCTGGAAGTTATCAAGGAATGCGGCTTCCAGGTCCTCCCAACATCCAATTGATTCTGCTGGCAAGCTGTTGAGCCAATGCCGAGCTGGTCCTTTAAGCTTGAGTGGGAGGTATTTGATGGCGTGGAGAGCGTCACCGCGGGCCATGTGGATGTGAAGGAGATAGTCTTCGATCCAAACCGCGGGGTCTGTTGTGCCGTCATAGGATTCGATATTCACGGGTTTAAACCCTTCGGGGATTTGATGATCCATTACTTTGTCTGTGAAGCATAGTGGGTGTGCGGCGCCTCTGTATTGGGCTATATCGCGACGAAGCTCCAACGAGCTTTGTCTATTGTGTTCGGCCCGGCCGGACTTACTATGTCCGGCGCGACGGTTGTCGTCACGTATCATGGGGCGCCCACGCGATCCGTAGATCGATCTTGATTGTCTTGCCTTATCCTGCAATATATCTCGCAAATCTAGAGCATTCCCCTGTGGCCTTATGCTTATCGAGCGGTGCCAGGGTACGGTTCTAGTGAAGGGCCTAGAGGCCTCTCTGTCGCGGCCACGAGGTGGCCGGTCAGCCATATTGTGCTCTGGTGATGCAGGTTTATATGCCTCCTCCTCTAATCGGGGGAGCAACTTGCGTTTGGGGTAGCTTTTGGAGGGGCGTTCGAGCTCATGCTCTTCGGCCGCCAGGACTTCCGTCCATCTATCGGCTAGCAGATCCTGATCAGCTCTAAGCTGTTGCTGCTTTTTCTTGAGGCTGTTTGCCGTGCCCATAAGCCTGCGTTTGAAACTCTCTTGTTCGACGGGATCCTCAGGCACGACAAATTCGTCGTCATCGAGGCTTGCCTCGTCTCCAGAGGGAGGCATGTAAATATCTTCCTCTACCTCTCCGTCTGCTGCCCTCTTGTGAGGGCTAGCATCCCCGTCCTCCTGCGCTGAATCTTGCTGGAGGGGGTTGTCTTCGGCACTGTCTGGGGTATTATTATCTCCGGTGCCGGAATCGCCATTCTTACTGTGGCGGGACTTAGAGCGGCGCCGCTGACGCCGGCGCTTGGGCTGTTTCCTGGAGGGATCTTCCTCTGCTGTTCCTTCGCCATTCCCATCCTTTGGGATATCCACCATGTATATGTCGTATGACGAGGTGGCTTTCCAGTGCCCAGTAGGCGCTGGTTCTTGGTCGTCTCCAGCATCGTCGTCCATACCGTCGATGTCTTCGGAGTCGAAGTCTAGCATGTCGGTTAGATCATCGACAGCGACTACTAAGTGGGTGGTGGGTGGGTCTTGAATTTCTTCATCGTCCGCATCCCAACCGTCCTGACCGCAGTCCGGCCAGGGCTCTCCTGATAACGAGAGATATTTTAGCAAGCTCAAAACGTTGCCAAAAGGTGAGCGTTGAAAGATGTCCGCGACGGCGAACTCCATGATCGGCGCCCAATCGGATTCGATTGGTGGGGGCGCGGGAGGTTTGGAGTCCGGCGAGGAGTCCAGCACCTCGGAGTCACGAGCTTCAGAAGGGACAAAGTCAGTATTCGGCTCCATCGCCATAGAGGTTGCATCCCCCGAGGCTGTGTCTAACCACCTGTCCTCGATCTGCGCAGCTGGCTCCGAATCAAGGGTCGGAGTGGTTTCGTGTGCGGCCTCCAGGGCACTGTCCGGCAGCAGAGCTAACTCATGCCCATTGTGACAGTGCAGCGCGCTCGGCTGTGGCTCGAATCTGTTGAAGATCAAGTCTCCGCGAATGTCAGCCATGAATTTCAGACTTCCAAATCTGACCTGACGGCCAGGGGCGGAGCTTTCGATCTACTCCAGATGGCCAACCAAATTGGCCCGCAGTGCAAAGCCGCCGAATATGAAGATCTGTCCGGGGAGAAAAGTCTCACCCTGGACCGCGTCGTTGTTGATGATCGAAGGAGCCATCGAGCCTATCGGTGACGACACAGAGGAACTCTCAATGAAAGCACCAACGTCGGTGTCAAAACCGGCGGATCTCGGGTAGGGGGTCCCGAACTGTGCGTCTAGGCGGATGGTAACAGGAGACAAGGGACACGATGTTTTACCCAGGTTCGGGTCCTCTTGATGGAGGTAAAACCCTACGTCCTGCTTGATTGATATTGATGATGTGGGTATTACAAGAGTAGATCTTGTATGATGTGGGTAAAACCCTAGAAGCTAGCCTATGGTATGATTGTTGTTATTGTTGTTGGTCCTACGGACTAAAACCATCCTGTTTATATAGACACCGGAGAGGGCTAGGGTTACACAGAGTCGGTTACAATGGTAGGAGATCTACATATCCGTATTGCCAAGCTTGCCTTCCACGCCAAGGAAAGTCCCATCTGGACATGGGACGAAGTCTTCAATCTTGTATCTTCATAGTCTTGGAGTCCGGTCGATGATGATAGTTCGGCTATCCGGACACACCCTAGTCTAGGACTCCCTCATGTACCTTACTAATGCTCGCAGTAGTACCTGGGTATTTGATACTCGTTTTGTTGCTAATATTTGCAACTCGAAACAGGGACTACGGATTAAGCAAAGATTGGCTAAGGACGAGGTGACGATGCGCGTAGGAAATGGTTCCAAAGTTGATGTGATCGCGGTCGGCACGCTACCTCTACATCTACCATCGGGATTAGTTTTAGACCTAAATAATTGTTATTAGGTGCCAGCGTTGAGCATGAACATTATATCTGAATCTTGTTTGATGCAAGATGGTTATTCATTTAACTCAGAGAATAATGGTTGTTCTATTTATATGAGTAATATCTTTTATGGTCATGCACCCTTGAAGAGTGGTCTATTTTTATTGAATCTCGATAGTAGTGATACACATATTCATAATGTTGAAGCCAAAAGATGCAGAGTTGATAATGATAGTGCAACTTATTTGTGGAACTGCCATTTAGGTCATATCAGTGTAAAGCGCATGAAGAAACTCCATACTGATGGACTTTTGGAATCACTTGATTATGAATCACTTGGTACTTGCGAACCGTGCCTCATGGGCAAGATGACTAAAATGCCGTTCTCCGGAACTATGGAGCGAGCAACTGATTTGTTGGAAATCATACATACTGATGTATGTGGTCCAATGAATATCGTTATTTTCTCACCTTCACAGATGATTTGAGCAGATATGGGTATATCTACTTAATGAAACACAAGTCTGAAACATTTGAAAAGTTCAAAGAATTTCAGAGTGAAGTGGAAAATCATCGTAACAAGAAAATAAAATTTCTACGATCTGATCATGGAGGAGAATATTTGAGTTACGAGTTTGGTTTACATTTGAAACAATGCGGAATAGTTTCGCAACTCACGCCACCCAGAACACCACAGCAAAATGGTGTGTCCGAACGTTGTAATTGTACTTTACTAGATATGGTGAAATCTATGATGTCTCTTACTGATTTACCGCTATCGTTTTGTGGTTATGCTTTAGAGACGGGTGCATTCACATTAAATAGGGCACCGTCAAAATCCGTTGAGACGACGCCTTATGAACTGTGGTTTGGCAAGAAACCGAAGTTGTCGTTTCTTAAAGTTTGGGGCTGCGATGCTTATGTGAAGAAACTTCAACCAGATAAGCTCGAACCTAAATCGGAGAAATGTGTCTTCATAGGATACCCAAAAGAGACTATTGGGTACACCTTCTATCATAGATCTGAGGGCAAGATTTTCATTGCTAAAATCGTATCCTTTCTAGAGAAGGAGTTTCTCTCGAAAGAAGTGAGTGGGAGGAAAGTAGAACTTGATGAGGTAACTGTACCTGCTCCCTTATTGGAAAATAGTTCATCACAAGAACCGGTTCCTGTGACAACTACACCAATTAGTGAGGAAGCTAATGATATTGATCATGAAACTTCAGATCAAGTTTCTACTGAACCTCGTAGGTCTACCAGAGTAAGATCCGCACCAGAGTGGTACAGTAATCCTATTCTGGAAGTCATGTTACTTGACCATGACGAACCTACGAACTATGAGGAAGCGATGATGAGCCCAGATTCCGCAAAATGGCTTGAAGCCATGAAATCTGAGATGGGATCCATGTATGAGAACAAAGTATGGACTTTGGTTGACTTGCCCGATGATCAGCAAGCCATTGAGAATAAATGGATCTTCAAGAAGAAGACTGACGCTGATGGTAATGTAACTGTCTACAAAGCTCGACTTGTTGCGAAAGGTTTTCGACAAGTTCAAGGAGTTGACTACAATGAGACGTTCTCACCCGTAGCGATGCTTAAGTCTGTCTGAATCATGTTAGCAATTGTCGCGTTTTATGATTATGAAATTTGCCAAATGGATGTCAAAACTGCATTCCTGAATGGATTTCTGGAAGAAGAGTTGCATATGATGCAACCAGAAGGTTTTGTCGATCCAAAAGGTGCTAACAAAGTGTGCAAGCTCCAGTGATCCATTTATGGACTGGTGCAAGCATCTCGGAGTTGGAATAAACGTTTTGATAGTGTGATCAAAGCATATGGTTTTATACAGACTTTTGGAGAAGCCTGTATTACAAGAAAGTGAGTGGGAGCTCTGTAGCATTTTTGGTATTATATGTAGATGACATATTGTTGATCGGAAATAATATAGAATTTCTGGATAGCATAAAGGGATACTTGAATAAAAGTTTTTCAATGAAAGACCTCGGTGAAGCTGCTTACATATTGGGCATCAAGATCTATAGAGATAGGTCAAGACGCTTAATTGGACTTCCCCAAATCACATACCTTGATAAAGTTTTGAAAAAGTTCAAAATGGATCAGGCAAAGAAAGGGTTCTTGCCTGTATTACAAGGTGTGAAGTTGAGTCAGACTCAATGCCCGACCACAGCAGAAGATAGAGAGAAAATGAAAGATGTTCCCTATGCTTCAGCCATAGGCTCTATCATGTATGCAATGCTGTGTACCAGACCTGATGTATGCTTAGCAATAAGATTGGCAGGAAGGTACCAAAGTAATCCAGGAGTGGATCACTGGACAGCGGTCAAGAACATCCTGAAATACCTGAAAAGGACTAAGGATATGTTTCTCGTTTATGGAGGTGACAAAGAGCTAGTCGTAAATGGTTACGTCGATGCAAGCTTTGACACTGATCCGGACGATTCTAAATCGCAAACCGGATACATGTTTTTATTAAACGGTGGAGCTGTAAGTTGGTGCAGTTCTGAACAAAGTGTCGTGGCGGGATCTACATGTGAAGCGGAGTACATAGCTGCTTCAGAAGCAGCAAATGAAGGAGTCTGGATGAAGGAGTTCATTTCCGATCTAGGTGTCATACCTAGTGCATCGGGACCAATGAAGATCTTCTGTGACAATACTGGTGCAATTGCCTTGGCAAAGGAATCCAGATTTCACAAGAGGACCAAGCACATCAAGAGACGCTTCAATTCCATCCGGGACCAAGTCCAGGTGGGAGACATAGAGATTTGCAAGATACATACGGATCTGAATGTTGCAGACCCATTAACTAGGCCTCTTCCACGAGCAAAACATAATCAGCACCAAGACTCCATGGGTGTTAGAATCATTACTGTGTAATCTAGATTATTGACTCTAGTGCAAGTGGGAGACTGAAGGAAATATGCCCTAGAGGCAATAATAAAGTTATTATTTATTTCCTCATATCATGATAAATGTTTATTATTCATGCTCGAATTGTATTATCCGGAAACATGATACATGTGTGAATACATAGACAAACATAACGTCACTAGTATGCCTCTACTTGACTAGCTCATTAATCAAAGATGGTTATGTTTCCTAACCATAGACATGTGTTGTCATTTGATTAATGGGATCACATCATTAGGAGAACGATGTGATTCACATGACCCATTCCATTAGCCTAGCACTTGATCGTTTAGTATGTTGCTATTGCTTTCTTCATGACTTATACAAAGTTCCTACAACTATGAGATTATGCAACTCCCGTTTACCGGAGGAACACTTTGTGTGCTACCAAACGTCACAATGTAACTAGGTGATTATCAAGGAGCTCTACAGGTGTCTCCGAAGGTACATGTTGAGTTGGCGTATTTCGAGATTAGGTTTTGTCACTCCGATTGTCAGAGAGGTATCTCTGGGCCCTCTCGGTAATGCACATCACTATAAGCCTTGCAAGCAATGTAGCTAATGAGTTAGTTACGGAATGATGCATTACTTAACGAGTAAAGAGACTTGCCGGTAACGAGATTGAACTAGGTATTGGATACCGACGATCGAATCTCGGGCAAGTAACATACCGATGACAAAAGGGAACAACGTATGTTGTTATGCGGTTTGACCGATAAAGATCTTCGTAGAATATGTAGGAGCCAATATGAGCATCCAGGTTCCGCTATTGGTTATTGACCGGGAACAGTTCTAGGTCATGTCTACATAGTTCTCGAACCCGTAGGGTCCGCACGCTTAACGTTACGATGACAATTTTATTATGAGTTTATAAGTTTTGATGTATCGAAGGTTTTTTGGAGTCCCGGATGTGATCACGGACATGACGAGGAGTCTCGAAATGGTCGAGACATAAAGATTGATATATTGGAAGCCTATATTTGGATATCGGAATCGTTCCGGGTGAAATCGGGATTTTACTGGAGTACCGGGGGGTTACCGGAACCCCCCCGGGGGTTATTGGGCCTACATGGGTCCTAAGGGAGAAGAGGAGAGGAGGCAAGAGGTGGGCTGCGCCCCCTCCCCTCCCTAGTCCGAATAGGACAAGGAGAGGGGGGCGGCGCCCCCCCTTTCCTTCCCCTCCTCCTCCTTCCCCCCTTCTCCTTCTCCAACTAAGAAAGAAGGGAGTCCTACTCCCGGTGGGAGTAGGACTCCCCCTTGGCACGCCCTCCTTCCCCTGCCCCTTGGCTCCTTTATATACGGGGGCAGGGGGGCACCTCTAGACACACAAGTTGATCATCGTGATCGTTCCTTAGCCGTGTGCGGTGCCCCCTCCACCATATTCCACCTCAGTCATATCGTTGCGGTTCTTAGGCGAAGCCCTGCGTCGGTAGAATATCATCATCGTCACCACGCCATCGTGCTGACGGAACTCATCCCCGACACCCTGCTGGATCGGAGTCCGGGGATCGTCATCGAGCTGAACGTGTGCTAAACTCGGAGGTGTCGTACGTTCGGTCCTTGGATTGGTCGGATCGTGAAGGACGTATGACTACATCAACTGCGTTGTCATAACGCTTCCGCTTACGGTCTACGAGGGTACATGGACATCACTCTCCCCTCTCGTTGCTATGCATCACCATGATCTTGCATGTGCATAGGAATTTTTTTGAAATTACTACGTTCCCCAACATGGACCACTGTAGATAGATGGGGGAAGGTGATGGAGATGTTGGTGAAGATGACAGAGGTGTTGGCGTAGATCACGGTGATGATGATGGCCCCGGCGTCGTTCCGGCGCCACCGGAAGCAAGAGGGAGAGAGAGCCCCTTCTTCTTCTTCTTCCTTGACCTTCTCCATAGATGGGAGAAGGGTTTCCCCTCTGGTCCATGGTCTTCATGGTGTGGTCGGGGCGAGAGCCCCTCCGAGATTGGATCTGTCTCTCTGTCTCTCTCTGTTTCTGCCATCCTGATTCTGCTCTTTCACCATTTCTTATATTCCCGGAGATCCGTAACTCTGATTGGATTGAAACCTTCAACATGATTTGTTTCTGGATATTAGCTTTCTTGCGGAAAAAGGAGAGCAGCAACTGCCTTACGGGGTGTCCACGAGGGTCCGGGGTGCGCCCACCCCCCTGGGGCGCGGCCCTTGCCTCGTGGCCACCACGAGCATCATCTCGCGTTGATTCTTCTTCCTAAAAATCATAAATATTCCAAAAATATTCTCCGTCCGTTTTTATCCCTTTTGGACTCTGTTTGATATGGGTTTTCTGCGAAACATAAAACATGCAACAAATAGGAACTGGCACTGGGCACTGCATCAATATGTTAGTCCCAAAAATAGTATAAAAAGCTGCCAAAAGTATGTAAGAGTTGTAGAATATTGGCATGGAACAATCAAAAATTATAGATACGACGGAGACGTATCAACATCCCCAAGTGTAATTCCTCCTCATCCTCGAGTAGGTAAATGATAAAAAATATAATTTTTGATATGGAATGCTACCTAGCATAATCTTGATCATGTAATCTAATCATGGCATGAATATTAAGACACGATTGATTCAAGGCAATAGTCTATCATTTGACATAAAAACAATAATACTTTGGGCATCCCAACAATCAATCATGTCATTCAAAATATAAGTGCTAAAGAACGCTATCCCTACAAAATCATATAGTCTTGTATGCTCCCTTTTCTTAACACAAGGTACCCCTCATGCTCATCCCGGTGTCAACCAAGCAATTGGTTTATACTTTTTTAACACGCTTCAACCTTTTCAACCCTCATGCAATACATAAGCGCAAGCCATGGCTATAGCACTACAGGTGGAATAGAGTATGATGGTGCAGGTTGTGTGGAGAAGACAAAAAGGGAGAAAGTCTCACATTGACGCGGCTAATCAACGGGCTATGGAGATGCCCATCAATTGATGTCAATGCGAGGAGTAGGGACTGCCATGCAACGGATGCACTGGAGCTATAGGTGTATGAAAGCTCAAATTGAAACTAAGTGGGTGTGCATCCAACTTGCTTTCTCATGAAGACCTCGGGCATTTGAGGAAGCCCATCATCGTAATATACAAGCCAAGTTCTATACTGAAAAATTCCCACTAGTATATGAAAGTGATAACTCAAGAGACTCTCTATATGAAGAACATGGTGCTATTCTGAAGCACAAGTGTGGTAAAAGGATAGTAACATTGCCCCTTCTCTCTTTTTTTTCTCTCTTTTTGGTGGGTGAGGGAGTCCTGGACTAGGGGGTGTCCGGATAGCTGAACTATCATCATCGGCCGGACTCCAAGACTATGAAGATACAAGATTGAAGACTTCATCCCGTGTCCGGATGGGACTTTCCTTGGCTTGGAAGGCAAGCTTGGTGATACAGATATGTAGATCTCCTACCATTGTAACTGACTCTATGTAACCCTAGCCCTCTCCGGTGTCTATATAAACTGGAGGGTTTTAGTCCATAGGACAGAACAACAATCATACCATAGGCTAGCTTCTAGGGTTTAGCCTCCTTGATCTCGTGGTAGATCCACCCTTGTACTACCCGTATCATCAATATCAATCAAGCAGGAGTAGGGTTTTACCTCCATCGAGAGGGCCCGAACCTGGGTAAAAACATCGTGTCCCATGTCTCCTGTTACCATCCGCCTAGACGCACAGTTCGGGACCCCCTACCCGAGATCCGCCGGTTTTGACACCGACATTGGTGCTTTCATTGAGAGTTCCTCTGTGCCGTCACAATCAGGAAGGATGCCTCTTCCCGTCTTTAAAGACGGTACCATTGCCAAAGGAGCTTTGGCCGCCGGCCAAACTATCCGGCTAGGTGGTTTTCTTATGACCGCCTGTTCGGCCGCCGCTTCGACGATGACCTCTCGGGTCATCAAAAGCGATCTTCACGTCAACTCGGAATTCACCGAGCAGCTGGATCCGATGGAGCTCTCTTCCGTAAACGAGCTCTTGGATCGCATCGCCGCCCTGGGAGTCGCTACAGACTATGATCAGATTGGGCTTAAAACCGATCTGAGAGAGATTAACTCTCCCCAGGTTACCCACCATGTTGCGGTGGTAGAGGAACAACGCGGCGACTCTTCTTCTATATTAAAGACCAGTTATGTCCGGACTCCTGATCCCTCCATGCCGGATTCCCGCGGAGGACGGACGTCAATCAAGTACTGAACCTAAAGTCAGGCAGCGGACCAGATTCGTTGGACAACATCCAGCAATCCAAGCTTCCAAATTCGGAAACTTTTCGGCCCTTGAGCCTCAAGTTGGGCAGGGTTCCGGACTTAATTCCACCCGCCCACCCAAACATAAGCGATCTATCTCAAATCCGGCAAGAGCCCACGGAAATAGTACATCATTACTGGGCCAGATTCCTCCTGGTTATGGACATGATAAAGGACTGCCGTGAGGAAAGCGCAATCTCAATTTTCTGCAACAATTGCACGGACAAGGGAATCACGAACGCCATAAGTCGCCGCGAAATTACACGCTTCGCCGACCTGGCGTCCATAGTACGAAAGTACTGTGCGATGGAGAGTACCTGGAAAACCGAAACTAAGTTTTGGGACAATCCGGCTCCGAACACAACCCTAGTCCGAAACAAAAGGGTGCATCATGCTCAGGCACCCGGGACAAAAACCAAAAAGCAAAAACCCCATAAAGGGCACGGAACCGTATTGGAGGGATGGCTCAGCGGACCCTGTAAAATCCACAGTACAGAGGGCGTCACTCCAACACATAGCCTTCGAGCATGTTGGATACTACGGCAGGTGGCCAAAAGTGGCGAAGAGCTTCTAGCCCCGGAGAACCAACCCAACAGTACCAGTACGGTATTAACAGTCTTCGAGACTTTCGCATCAAACAACATGCGGAAACGAACACTCCGCAGCCTTACCGAAGTCTACCAAGTAGCAACAATAAATCCATGGAGTGACACGGCTATCACCTTCAACGCCAGCGACGAACCTAAATTCCGAACAGCCCGAGCACCAGCCGCATTGGTCCTCAGTCCAATAGTGGACGGCTTTCGTCTTACCAAGGTACTCATGGATGGCGGCAGCGGATTAAACCTCATCTACGAGGAAACCCTCCAAAAAATGGAAATAGACTGGAGCCGCATTGAGCGAAGCAGCACAACCTTTAGAGGAATAATCCCTAGTCGGGAAGCACGCTGCACAGGAAAAATCACACTAGATGTGGTGTTCGGCTCGCCGGACAATTACAGGTCCGAGGAGGTCACGTTCCAAGTGGCCCCGTTCAGCAGCGGATATCACGCCTTATTAGGGCGAGAGGCATTCACAATTTTCCAAGCTATACCCCATTACGGGTACATGAAGCTTAAAATGCCCGGGCCCAATGGAATCATCACTCTTGTCAGTGATCCGGACATAGCACTCCGCGCTGAAAATAAGACAGCCGCACTAGCCCTAGAGGCACTATCCGAAGCCCTAGCGGCAGAGGAACTCACTGCGCTGCGCTCCACGGTGAATAGGGACGATGTGATACTCGATAAGAGATCTAAGTCCACCTCTTTTAAACCAGCAGACGAAATAGTCAAATTCCAGGTCCATCCAACGGACCCCACAAAGACGGCCTCCATTGGGGCACAATTAAACCCTGATGTAGACGCCGCACTACGAGAATTCCTTCGGGAAAATTGGGACATTTTTGCCTGGCACCCTTCAGATATGCCAGGAATCCCACGCAGGCTGGCAGAACACAGCCTAAACATCCTAAAAGGATTCAAGCCAGTCAAACAGGCTCTTCGGCGATTTTCCGAACCCAAAAGACAGGCAATGGGAGAGGAGCTAGCCAAACTATTAGAAGCCGGATTCATCAGAGATATAAAACATCCGGACTGGCTAGCGAACCTGGTAATGGTACCAAAAAAGGACAAATCCTGGCGCCTTTGTGTCGATTTTAAAGACCTTAACAAGGCCTGTCCAAAGGATCCTTTCCCCCTTCCCCGCATCGACCAAATCATCGATGCTACCGCAGGGCACGATTCATTGTGCTTCCTCGACGCATACTCCGGATACCATCAAATCAAGATGGCGGAAACAGACCAGGCCGCAACGGCATTCATTACTCCATACGGACCATTCTGCTTCAACACAATGCCCTTCGGACTCAAAAACGCCGGCGCAACATATCAGCGCATGATTCAGACATGTCTGGCTACCCAGATCGGCAAAACAGTGGAGGCATACGTAGACGATGTGGTCGTTAAGACCAAACACGTCGAAACTCTAGTAGACGATTTGAGGCTCACATTCGACAACCTCCGAGCATATGACATTAAGCTCAACCCGGAAAAATGCGTTTTCGGCGTACCAGCCAGAAAGCTCTTGGGCTTCATTGTATCCGGTAGAGGAATTGAAGCAAACCCAGCCAAGATCCGAGCTCTGTCACAATTGGATATCCCAAAAGACCTCAAACAAATACAAAAACTGACTGGATGCGTGGCGGCTCTAAGCCGCTTCATCTCCCGTTTGGGAGAAAAGGCATTGCCCCTCTATCGCCTCCTCCGGCGCACCGAACACTTCGAATGGACGGATGCTGCCACGGCCGGACTCGAAGAAATAAAGGCCATATTGGCAACAAATCCGGTCCTGGCCGCGCCCAACCTGGGCGAACCGATGTTATTATATATCGCGGCAACACATCAAGTTGTCAGCGCGGTACTCGTCGTCGAACGAGAAACAGAAGGACACAAATTCCCTCTTCAAAAACCAGTGTACTACGTATCCACTGTCTTAACTCCATGCAAGTCCCGGTATCCACATTATCAAAAGATAGCGTACGCGGTGTTCATGGCATCCCGGAAGCTGCGACACTACTTTCAAGAGTGTTCGATAACAGTGGCCTCCGAAGTACCTCTCAACAACATTATAAACAACCGCGACGCGACGGGCAGGATTGCAAAATGGGCCATTGAGCTCTTACCATTCGACATAACCTACAAACCACGGCGAGCTATAAAGTCGCAAGTTTTGGCTGACTTCATCGCCGAATGGACCAAAGCCGAACTCCCTAAAGAGTACGGCGCATACTCCAATTGGATCATGCATTTCGACGGCTCCAAAATGTTGGCTGGCTTGGAGGCTTGCGTCGTATTGACGTCCCAAACCGGAGACATAGTCCAATACGTACTTCAGATAATGTACACGGACTCCAACAATGCAGCCGAATATGAGGCCCTTCTACATGGTCTCCGGATGGCAATCTCCATGGGTATTCAACGCCTAGAGGTGCGCGGGGATTCAAACCTCGCAATATCCCAAGTAAATGGAGACTTTGACGCCAAGGATCCGAAAATGGCAGCCTATCGTAACGCCGTCTAAAAAATGCCAACTCGGTTCAAAGGACTCGAATTCCACCATGTAGCCCGGGATAATAACCAGGCAGCCGACGTGTTGGCACGCATCGGTGCAAAACGTGACGCAGTCCCTCCAAACATCTTCCTGGAGCGGCTCTTTAAGCCATCCGTATTATGGGAAGAGGAGTCCGGAAATAACAACCCGGAACCAATCGCACCACCCAACACGGAACATTCTGACACAATCGGTGGCTTAGCCAATGAAATAACACCTTCAGCCCACGAAATAATGGCAGTAATTGCCCCGTGGATGGAACCATTCCTAGCCTACTTAATTAGGCAGAAACTTCCCGAAGACCAAAATGAGGCCCACTGCATAGTTCGGCAATCTAAAGCCTACAAGGTCCATGAGGGAGAACTTTATAAGAAAAGCACAACCAGAGTCCTTCAAAGGTGCATCTCCGAAGAGGAAGGGCGAAATCTCCTGGCTGAAATTCACGCCGGACTCGGCGGGCACCACGCTGCAGCCCGGGCCCTTGTGGGCAAGGCCTTCCGTACAGGATTTTATTGGCCGACTGCCCGGGCAGATGCTCAGGACTTAGTCCAACGATGCGTCGGTTGCCAGCTCTTTGCTAATCAAAGCCACATGCCACCCACCGCCCTCAAAACTATACCCATCACCTGGCCGTTCGCGGTCTGGGGGCTTGACATGGTTGGACCCCTTAAAGGGGGAACCCACAAGCAAAAATACCTATTGGTCATGGTGGATAAATTCACCAAATGGATAGAGGCCAAGCCGGTTAAAACGGCCGAATCCGGACCTGTGATAGACTTCATATCTGGGGTAGTACACCGTTATGGCGTCCCCCACAGCATCATCACTGATAACGGCACGAACTTCACGGCCGACGAGGTTAAACTCTGGTGCAAAAACATGGGCATCAAGCTCGACTACGCTTCAGTCTATCACCCTCAAACTAACGGTCAAGTCGAACGAGCAAATGGTCTAATCATGAGCGGCATTAAACCCAGGTTAGTGCGGTCCCTCACGGAATCTAACACGCACTGGGTGGAGGAGCTCGACTCCGTACTCTGGGGGCTGCGGACCACGCCAAATCGTACTACCGGATTCACGCCATTCTTTATGGTATACGGCGCAGAGGCAGTTTTGCCCTGCGATATAATTCATGACTCACCTCGAGTGCGCATGTACGAAGAAAGAGAAGCCGAGTTGGATCGGCAGGACAGTTTGGACGCATTGGAGGAGGAGCGCGACGTGGCAAAGGCTCGTTCCGCATTCTATCAGCAGCAGGCTCGAAGATATCAAAGTAGAGAAGTACGGGCCAAAACTTACAATGTTGGCGAACTAGTTCTACGTCTGCCGGACAAGAAAAAGGACAAACTCAAGCCCAAGTGGGAAGGTCCCTTCATCATCGATCAAGTCCTGACCGGCGGAGCATACCGTCTACGAAACGCATCGAACAATCGACTCGAGCCGAACCCATGGAACGCAGCCCGCCTCCGAAGATTCTACGCTTACCGCCGGACTCAGAGTTCGTCTCCTTCCTCCGTCCACATTTTAAACGTTAGCTGTCTTTTGTTTTTTCTCTTCCTTCCTCCCTTCTTTTTGTAAAGCCTTTGTGGGCTGATCTGCGCATTGTTCGCACACACTTGACGTGCTGCTCGCACTCATTATACCTGGGGGCTTCTTTAACAGAAGCTTATTTATACGGGCTTCATGCCCAACACATGCGTCACACTTCCGCATGTACCTTTTACTCACCATTATATGCATCGATATGACTTAAGTTTTGGCCAAGCTGGGTTGCCTGGCTCCTGTGCTTACCCCTACGTTCCCGATTGTTCGGCTAGGAGGTAAAGGGAGCACCTCTGTGATTGTTACTGCCGGGTCAGCCGGATGTGTACCTCAGACTGGGTGAAGCCAAAAGCTAGCGTTCTTAAGGGAATATTCGGTTGGTGACTTGAAAGATGATTTCTTATTTATTTATTTATCTGCCCCCAGATGCTTTTCTGCTCTTTTCGCAGTCCGGACATGCACTTTAGGGCATGCCTCCCAGGGAAAGGAACCCCTAACGGAACTATTCTCCCTGGAAGATGTTTCTTACTAACCATGTAATATAACATAACTAGTTGGGCACTTGTCTGATAAAGCACTAATGACCCCTACGCCTGGTCTCCATGCATGCCCCGGTTTTTTCATAACCGTGAGGGTATTCGGACACACTCCGGACTCTAGGGTCCCGAGGTTGAAGCGAAAAGGTCCGCAAAGACAAACGATCTACAATCCGGCTAGAAGGCATTTTACATGTCATTTTAGATTACATCGTCAAATTGACTGATTGTACTCCTCTTCAATCCCATCTAACAGGCTGTCTAGCTTACAGTCCCGTTGGGAATACTTAGCGGCCAACTCTACTTGGCCGTACATTAAGCTCACAGGAATCGCCTTCCCATCGGGCCCCACAGGTCCGACCTCGGCCATGTGGTTCGGATCAGCCTTCGTGTACCGCGTCTTCACCATGGCCCAGGCCTCCCGGGCGCCTTGACGGTAGGCCGATATCTTCCATAGACGGAAGCGCTGCCGTGCTCCCTGAAGCTTCTCCGCAAGCCCTCCAAGACCCTCGGGCAGGGAGACGGACGGCCATAAGGCCTGGACGACGCCGCTCATCGCCTGTCGAACACGTTCGTGCAACTGCAGCAGCTCGGGAAGCAGATCACCCGTTGAACCGGGCATTTCCTCCGCAGGACGACCCGTGAGCACACCTACAGACATATTTCTGTCAATCGACTCCCTCGCCGAACTCTTCTTTTCAAAAGAGTTTGCTCAAGCACTTACTATAAATGCCGCGACGAAGCCGCTGATTCTCCTTCACGGAGCCAGACAGCTGGGCCCGAACACCTTTTAGCTCTTCGCCCAGCTGGGTGTGGGCATCTTGGAGTTTGTTCCTCTCCTGCTGCACCTTCATAAGCACCCTCTCGCCGGCCTTCAGCTGGCGCAGTAGCTGCTGCTTGTCCGGATCAAGTCCGGCAACATCTGCAATATTATTGTCAGACTTATACGCACGCCGCACTTCATAAACCGCTTATCTTTTTGAAATATGTGTTACCAGAGGGGGTCTCTATGGCTCCTCCTGTGGCGGCTAGTGCAGCCTCAAGCTGGGCCTTGCACTCTTGAAGCTCCTGGGACAAGTGGGTATTCTTCTCCGTAAGATCCTGCATATCAAATGATCCTTAAATCAGTTATTCTAACTACTTTAAGTCTCGGGGGCTACTGGCATATATAACTATTAAAATTCCTTACCCGTATGTCTTTCACATACTGCTCCGTGGCTCTGGTTAAACCATCTTGAGCGGCACGGAGGTGCGCGTCTCCCGCATTAAAGGCATTCAACGCCTCCGGGGAGAAACACACGTCACGAAGAACTGTCCGGCGGCGCCTGTGATTCATGGCGCTCTCCACCTCAGACCTGGTGGCGGACAGCCTGTCGGCATCCTCCGTTGGAGGAGCATCCGGCTCGCGCCTTGCGCTCGCCTCCCCCTCCGGACCAGGTGTTGGAGCCTGGCTGGCGGAGGCTTGGTTGGCAACCTCTCCGGGCACAGTCCGGCGAGCGCTCTTTCTCCTGGAAAAGTCATGAGCATTAATATACCTCCCAGGAATCTTTCCCTTAAAAACGGTGGCGTGCTATACCGTTGCGGCGACGTTTCGATTCGCACCGCACCCCTCTTCCGCCTGCTGGGCCGAACTGACCCTTGTCGGTCAGCCGCCGCAGGTTCGGCTTCCCGCCTTGAAGGCACCTCCTGCAAGACACCGTTGGTATACGGTGGTCAGAAATAAGCACGGATGAAGTAATGGTGTCAGGACTCCGGTCATAGTTACCTGGGAAGCCGGAGATAAACCGGGGTAGTCAGCCGTAATGGCGACTAGAGCATTGTCCATGCTAAGTTGGTGGAACACCCCGTCAATCAGCTCCACCTCTATGTCCGGATCCTCTCCGGAGGCCGGATCAAGGGATCTTCCCGGATCCTCGAGTTGTGGAGTCGGGCTGTGTATGCCCTCCACATCCCGGCGCAGTTCCTACATCGAAATCATAAAGTAAGACACTTAACTTTGAAAGCACGGATCGGATAGATAAACGTCCGCTTACCCAGCTCCGAGGGTTATTCATGGAGAATCCATTCAATGGACTCGTGCGGAGGAAGTCCTCCTTCTCCCCCTTGTACAAGCCGGACAGGATCTTCACCAGATTGGCAGCCGATCCCGGCCCCTTGCGGCCATGACGGGTGGCGTCATTCTCCCCGTTGAAATCCCACATGGGGTGGCCCCTATATTGGAGCGGCAGCACCCCTCGCATAATGCACGTGGCCATGACTCCAATCATGGTCAATCCAGAATGGGCCAGTAACCTTATCCGGCCCATCAGATATTGGACGCTCCTACCATCTTCCCGTTGAGGGCTCCGCGGGCGCCAACTCAGGCATTTCTTCAGAGGAGCGTTGCTGAACTCGGGAGGCCGATCCGAACTGGGTCCGGCAGTGGGGTGTCTTCCATATAAAACCATTCCGAAGGCCAGTCTTTAGACGCCTTCTTCGGGGTTCCTGATAGATATCCGGTCCCGGCGATGCGCCATATTTTGGCTCCGCCCACTTGATATATCGACCCCTCATGAGAACGGGGTACGAGGAAAAACAATCTCTTCCACAGCGCAAAATGAGGCTCGATGCCCAAGAATAACTCGCAAAGAGCTACAAAACCCGCAATATGCAAAATGGAGGCGGGTGTAAGGTGATGAAGCTGGAGTCCGTAGAACTCCAGGAGCCCCCAGAGAAACAGATGTATGGGAAATCCGAGCCCCCTTATTAGATAAGGGATGAAGCACACCCGCTCTCCTTTGGAGGGATTGGGGGTGTTCTCCGCCTGCTTTCCACCTTTGTAGGTGGCCAGTCCGGCTCGAACCGGGACCATGAAGGCTGGAGGAAGGTATCCCTCCGCTTGGAGCATCACCAGCTCGTTATGCAGGACTGAACATCTCCTCCAATCTCCTGGCTGAGGGCTGGGAGCGCGAGAGGAGGAGCCGCGTCGACTGCCCATGATGGAGTGGATTTTTGTCAGAGGCGCTCCGATGAGTACTCGCGGAAGGAGGATGGTGTGATTTGGATCTAGATCCTTGCCTCTCTTATAGGCAGCTCATTCGTGCAGCTTTGGGGGTAAAACCTAAAAATACCCTGGCTTTTCGCATTCATACAACACGTGGAAGAGGGCCATTATTGGACGTGGAAGCCAAGGAGCGCAACATTTATAAGGAAGCCGGACACTATTTGGCAAGCACATGGAATTTGGAGGAGAACCCGCCTTGCAACACCGAAGACAATATATGCGCCGGACTCGTCGTCATTGAAGCCTGGTTCGGGGGCTACTGAGGGAGTCCTGGACTAGGGGGTGTCCGGATAGCCGAACTATCATCATCGGCTGGACTCCAAGACTATGAAGATACAAGATTGAAGACTTCGTCCCGTGTCCGGATGGGACTTTCCTTGGCGTGGAAGGTAAGCTTGGCGATACGGATATGTAGATCTCCTACCATTGTAACCGACTCTGTGTAACCCTAGCCCTCTCCGGTGTCTATATAAACCGGAGGGTTTTAGTCCATAGGACAGAACAACAATCATACCATAGGCTAGCTTCTAGGGTTTAGCCTCCTTGATCTCGTGGTAGATCCACTCTTGTACTACCTATATCATCAATATCAATCAAGCAGGAGTAGGGTTTTACCTCCATCGAGAGGGCCCAAACCTGGGTAAAAACATCATGTCCCTTGTCTCCTATTACCATCCGCCTAGACGCACAGTTCGGGACCCCCTACCCGAGATCCGCCGGTTTTGACACCGACAGTGGGCTTCTTTGGCCTCTTTTTTTTATTTGGGCTTATTTGACCTCTTTTATTTTTCATAAAGTCTGGAGTCTCATCCTGACTTGTGGGGGAATCATAGTCTCCATCGTCCTTTCCTCACTGGGGCAATGCTCTAATAATGATGATCATCACACTTTATTTACTTACAACTCAATACTACAACTCAATATCTAGAACAAAAATATGACTCTATATGAATGTCTCCGGCGGTGTATCGGGATGTGCAATGATCTAGCATAGCAAAGATATCAAAAAACGGACAAGCCATGAAAACCTCATGCTAGCTTTCTTACGATCATGCAAAGCAATACGACAATGAATGCTCAAGTCATGTATATGATGATGATGGAAGTTGCATGGCAATATATCTCAGAATAGCTATGGAAATGTCATGATAGGTAGGTATGGTGGTTGTTTTGAGGAAGATATAAGGAGGTTTATGTGTGACAGAGCGTATCATATCACGGGGTTTGGATGCACCGGCGAAGTTTGCACCGACTCTCGAGGTGAGAAAGAGAAATGCACGGTACCGAAGAGGCTAGCAATGATGGAAGGGTGAGAGTTCTTATAATCCATGGACTCACATTAGTCATAAAGAACTCATATACTTATTGCAAAAGTTTATTGGCCCTCAAAGAAAAGTACTACTATGCATGCTCCCAGGGGGGGTTGGTAGGAGTTGACCATCGCGCACCCCTGACCTTCACGCAAAGATAAACAATCAACATACAATGCGCGCCAATTTGGTTACATAGTTAGGAGACCATACGTGCATGCTTTGGGAATCATAAGCCTTAACACCAATATTCCTACTAAACACAACCATTTACTAGAACCTCCCGCATATTATCATCTCTATATCGCAAAACTATTGCAAGGAATCAAACATATCATATTCAATGATCTACAAGTTTTATGTAGGATTTTATGACTAACCATGTGAATGGCCAGTTCCTGTCATCTCTCTAAATAGATATAAGTGAAGTAAGAGAGTTTAATTATTCCTACAAAAGATATGCCCACGCTCTAACAAATATAAATGAAGCAAAAGAGCATTCTACAAATGGTGGTTTTCTATGTGAAGAGAAACGGGCAATCCAAACTTCAAATGATATAAGTGAAGCACATGAAGCATTCTATAAAGCCATACTCAAAAGATATAAGTGAAGTGCAATGAGCATTCTATAAATCAACCATGGACTATCTCATACCAGCATGGTGCATAAAAGAAAAGTGAAAACTAAATGCAAAAGATGCTCCAAGATTTGCACATATCGCATGAACGAAACGAATTCGAAAACGTATTGATACTTGTTGAAGAAAGATGGGATACCTTCCGCGGCATCCCCAAGCTTGGACGCTTGATTCTCCTTGAATATTTACTTGGGGTTCCTTGGGGATCCCCAAGCTTGAGCTCTTGCCTCTTCTTCTTCTTCTCACATCGAAACCTCCTCGATCTTCGAACACTTCATCCACACAAAACTCAACAGAAAGCTCGGTAAAATCCGTTAGTATAATAAAGCAAATCACTACTCTAAGCACTGTTGCAAACCAATTCATATTTTGTTTTGCATTGTAGATACTGTAATGTAACTTTTCAATGCCTTAATCCACTGATATAAATCGATAGTTTCATCAAAACAAGCAAACTATACATCAAAAACAGAATCTGTCTTAAACCGGACAGTCTGTAGTAATCTGAACATTCACCATACGTCTATAACCCAAAAAATTCTGAAAATTTTAGGGAAAGTAAACAATTTGTATAGAAAGACGGTGCAACAAGTTTCAGAACCGTTTGACGTTCCAGTAAAAATGTAAAATTGCGCACTACAACCAAAGTTTCTATCCTGCACCGCATAAACCAACAAGCATTGTAAACATCCTAAAGGCAAACCTTGGCGCATTATTTTTGTAATACAATGGAATTGTACAAGGGGATAATTATTTTTGTTGAGAAGTTTCTATAATCAAGATTCACAAAGTTTCGTGAGCATGAACAAAGTTCAAGGCTAGCTCCCACTTTAACAATGCTCGTCTTTCTCACTTTCGCTTTTCTTTTTGAAAAAGTTTTGGGTTCCCCTCTTTATTTTTTGGTTTTTAAACTTTATGAAAGCACACAATAGAAATACATGAATCTCTAAAACTTCCGGGTTGTCTCCCTGGCAGCGCTTTCTTTAAAGCCATTAAGCTAGGCATATAGTGCTCAAGTAATGGATCCACCCGGATCCCAAGGTATATCAAAGCCAATTTTAATTAACAATGATTTGTGATTTAGTAGTGAGCTCAAAGTAACATATATCATGCAACAATGAAGTCTAACTCTCTTCCTATGCATCAGCATGTCATAAAAGAACATTTCATGCACACCAAGTAAATGCCAATGCATAATATAAGCAGTTCCTTGCAATTCTATCGTGTTGGAAACATAAAGAGGCGGAGATGTAGTTCCTCTCTCATAATAATTGCAAGTTGGAGCAGAAAGCACATGCATATTATATCTATTAAAATCATCATGTGCAATGGTAAAATGCAACCCATCAACATAATCCTTAATAAGAGCAAACTTCTCCGATATAGTGTTGTTTGGAGAATTCAAAGAGATAATAGGACTATTATGTGTGGGTGCAATAGCAACAATTTCATGTTTAACATAAGGAACTATAGCAAGTTCATCTCCATAAGCATCATTCATATTGGCATCATGACCACAAGCATAGCAAGCATCATCAAAAAGGGATATTTCAAGAGAATCAACGGGATCATAACAATCATCATAGCAATTATCCTTCGGTAAGCACGAAGGGAAATTAAACAATGTATGATTTGAAGAGTTACTCTCATTAGAAGGTGGGCACGGGTGATCAATCCGCTCTTCCTCCTTTTGTTCTTCGCTCTCCTCCTCATCTTTTTCATCCAATGATCTCACAGTTTCATCAATTTCTTCTTCCATAGACTCCTGCAAAATATCAATCTCTTCTTGGACAGCGGAGACTCTCTCAATAAAATAATCAATATCGGAATTGAATTCATAATTCTCATAGCAATATTTAAGTATAGCAAAATTTTCAGGTCTGTAAATAGCATCATCAAGATTTTCACACTCTTTGAACAAAGATTCAATTTCATAAGCACCCATAAAAGCAACGAATTCTTGTTCCACATCATAGTAATCATATATACCATTAGCATAGCCAAGGTTTTATCATCATTAAATTTTCATGAAAAGGGAAGGTGTGGAGACTTCATCCTAGAGCAACAAGTATAATCATATCTCAAGCATAGTTACCAAGCATACCAATGCAACATATGAACTTGATCCCATAATAATTTCCCTTTTTGAGTCAAGCTATAGTCCCTAAAGTATTCAATTGATCCAACATGTCTCCCATTACATAATTGCATGGGGTTTTCTTAGGATTATTAAAGTAGTACATAATATTTTTCACATAACCAGCATCGAGGGTTTTAGGAGGTTCCCCATCTCCATGAGTAGCAAGTACACCTAATTTTTTGGTATTTCATGTTCCATATCCATAACTAAAGATAGAGAACAACTTAGAACAGAAAATAAAATCTACTTAGTGATAAGGCAAACAAGCACACACGAGAATATTCACCCCACGCTATTGCTCCCCGGCAACGGCGCCAGAAAAAGGTCTTGATAACCCACAAGTATAGGGGGTCAATTGTAGCCTCTTTCGATAAGTAAGAGTGTCGAACCCAATGAGGAGCTAAAGGTAGAACAAATATTCCCTCAAGTTCTATCGACCACCGATACAACTCTACGCACGCTTAACGTTTGCTTTACCTAAAACAAGTGTGCAACTAGAAGTACTTTGTAGGTGTTGCGGGATAGGTTTGCAAGAATATAAAGAGCACGTAAATATAAACTAGGGCTGTTTAAATAAATAAGCAATAAAGTTAGTATAGCAAGTGTGGAAAAGTGCTAGTAGGAGTTGCGAAATTGTCCCTAAGTAGTTGACTACTTTACTAGACCGATAGCAAGTTTATGTGGGAGAGGCCACTGCTAGCATGTCATCCCTGACTTGGAATTCTATACACTTATGATTGGAACTATTAGCAAGCATCCGCAACTACTAACGTTCATTAAGGTAAAACCCAACCATAGCATTAATATATATTGGTCCCCCTTCAATCACATATGCATCAATTTCTATGCTAGGTAGAAGCTTCTGTCACTCTTGCCCTCCAAAAAGTAGTCCTATAAACATACAGCTAACCCTATGGTGTGATCCATGCGCGCGCTCATATGACGGGCACCAAAGGACAACAACATAATGATACGTCTCCAACGTATCTATAATTTTTGATTGCTCCATGCTACTTTATCTACTATTTTCGACTATATTGGGATTTATTTTCCACTTTTATATTATTTTTGGGACTAACCTATTAACCGGAGGCCTAGCCCAGAATTGCTGTTTTTTTGCCTATTTCAGTGTTTCGAAAAAACGGAATATCAAACGGAGTCCAAACGGAATGAAACCTTCGGGAACGTGATTTTCTCACCGAACGTGATCCAGGAGACTTGGACCCTGCTCCAAGGAACAAAAGAGGCGGTCATGAGGGTGGGGGGCGCCCCCCTATGGCAAGCCCCCCTGCCTCGTGGCCCCCCTGTTGCTCCACCGACGTACTCCTTCCTCCTATATGTACCTACGTACCCCCAAACGATCAGAACGGGAGCCAAACACCTAATTCCACCGCCGCAGCCTTCTGTATCCACGAGATCCCATCTTGGGGCCTGTTTTGGAGCTCCGCCAAAGGGGGCATCCACCACGGAGGGCTTCTACATCAACACCATAGCCCCTCCGATGAAATGTGAGTAGTTTACTTTAGACCTTCGGGTCCATAGCTAGTAGCTAGATGGCTTCTTCTCTCTTTTTGGATCTCAATACAATGTTCTCCCCCTCTCTCGTGGAGATCTATTTGATGTAATCTTCTTTTTGCGGTGTGTTTGTTGAGACCGATGAATTGTGGGTTTATGATCCAACTTATCTATGAATAATATTTGAATCTTCTCTGAATTCTTTTATGTATTATTGAGTTATCTTTGCAAGTCTCTTCGAATTATCCATTTGGTTTGGCCAACTAGATTGGTAGTTCTTGCAATGGAAGAAGTGCTTAGCTTTGGGTTCAATCTTGCTGTGTCCTTTCCCAGTGACAGAAGGGGCAGCAAGGCACGTATTGTATTGTTGCCATTGAGGATAACAAAATGGGGTTTTTATCATATTGCATGAATTTATCCCTCTATATCATGTCATCTTGCTTAAGGCGTTACTCTGTTTTTAACTTAATACTCTAGATGCATGCTGGATAGCGGTCGACGAGTGGAGTAATAGTAGTAGATGCAGAATCGTTTCGGTCTACTTGTCTTGGACGTGATGCCTATATACATGATCATACCTAGATATACTCATAACTATGCTCAATTCTGTCAATTGCTCAACAGTAATTTGTTCACCCACCGTAGAATATCTATGCTCGTGAGAGAAGCCACTAGTGAAACCTATGGCCCTCGGGTCTATTCGCATCATTTCAATTTCCATTACTTTATTATTTGCTTTTTTTTACTTTGCCTTTTAGATCTCACTCTCGTAAGTGACTGTGAAGGGATTGACAACCCCTAATCGCGTTGGTTGCGAGGAGCTATCGTTTTGTGTAGGTATGAGGGACTTGTGCGTGGTCTCCTACTGGATTGATACCTTGGTTCTCCAAAATTGAGGGAAATACTTACGCTACTTTGTTGCATCATCCTCTCCTCTTCGGGGAAATCCAACGCAGTGCTCAAGAGGTAGCAAGAAGAATTTCTGGCGCCATCGCCGGGGAGTCTCACGCAAGAGCAAGTCAACCATACCAAGTACCCATTACAATCCCTATCTCTTGCATTACATTATTTGCCATTTGCCTCTCGTTTTCCTCTCCCCCACTTCACCCTTGCCGTTTTATTCGCCCTCTCTTTCCCAATCTCCTCCTCTTTTTCCCGTTGCCTTTTTGTTTGCCCGTGTATTAGTTTGCTTGCTTGTCACGATGGCTCTACCTAGATTTGGTGATCTTCACCTTAAAAGGCTAGAGGAGATCGAAAGCAATGTCAGAAAGTTTATGGTTTTGCAATTTGAGCATAATAATTTCTTTAGGAACGAGCTTAAGGAACAAAAAGTTTTATGAGTTATATGAATAAAGAACTCAATGATATGTCTAAAGAATTTGATGGTATAAGAGCCCAAATTGCTCGTCTTGAAAAGATGGCCGCTGAAATTTCGGATATGCAAGCTACCTTAGTCAATAAGATGGCCGCTAAACCGAATTCCTATGAAAATCAATATGAATATCTAAAAGTTATTGTTGTGTCCCCCATTAAATCTTTGTTTTGCAATATAAATCTTGATGAAACTGAATATGATCTTCCTTTACCTAGAAGGCGTTCTAAGAATTCGGAGTTTCTAGATCTTGATGATGAAATTGATAAAAGTGGGATTGAAAGAAATAAAAACCTAGATGTTGATAAACCCACTATTTTTTATCTCAAGGAATTTAATTATGAAAATGTCTCTTTAATTGATTGTATTTCCTTGTTGCAATCCGTGCTAGATTCTCCTCATGCTTATAGTCAAAATAAGGCCTTTACCGAACACATTGTTGATGCCTTGACGCAATCTTATGAAGAAAAACTTGAGTTGAAAGTTTCTATCCCTAGAAAACTCTATGATGAGTGGGAACCTACTATTAAAATTAAAATTAAAGATTATGAGTTTCATGCTTTGTGTGATTTGGGTGCTAGTGTCTCTACTATTCCCAAAACTTTGTGCGATTTGCTAGATTTCCGTGACTTTGATGATTTCTCTCTAAACTTGCATCTTGCGGATTCCACTATTAAAAAGCCTATGGGAAGAATTAATGATGTTCTTATTGTTGCAAATAGGAATTATGTGCCCGTAGATTTTATCGTTCTTGATATAGATTGCAATCCTTCATGTCCTATTATTCTTGGTAGACCTTTCCTTAGAACGATTGGTGCAATTATTGATATGAAGGAAGGGAATATTATATTCCAATTTCCCTTAAAGAAGAGCATGGAACACTTCCCTAGAAAGAAAATAAAATTACCATATGAATCTATCATGAGAGCCACTTATGGATTGCCTACCAAAGATGGCAATACCTAGATCTATCCTTGCTTTTATGCCTAGTTAGGGCCGTTAAACGATAGCGCTTGTTGGGAGGCAACCCAATTTTATTTTTGTTTTTTATTTTGCTTCTGTTTAGGAATAAATAATCCATCTAGCCTCTGTTTGGATGTGGTTTTATGCTTTAATTAGTGTTAGTGCCAAGTAGAACCTATAGGATAACCTACGATGATAGTTGATTTGATTCTGTTGAAAAACAGAAACTTTGCACGCACGAATATAATTTTGTTAAATCACACAAACGTGCTTTTGGGTTGATTCTTTTTGCTGATGTTCAATAAACAAATTTTCCAGGACTTCATAATTTTGGTAGTATTTTTAGAGTTCCAGAAGTTTGCGTTAGTTACAGATTACTACAGACTGTTCTGTTTTTGACAGATTCTGTTTTGCGTGTGTTGTTTGCTTATTTTGATGAATCTATGGCTAGTAAAATAGTTTATAATCCATAGAGAAGTTGGAATACAGTAGGTTTAACACCAATAGAAATAAAGAATGAGTTCATTACAGTACCTTTAAGTAGTCTTTTGTTTTCTTTCTCTAACGGAGCTCACGAGATTTCTATTGAGTTTTGTGTTGTGAAGTTTTCAAGTTTTGGGTGAATTCTTTTGATGGATTATGGAACAAGGAGTGGCAAGAGCCTAAGCTTGGGGATGCCCATGGCACCCCCAAGATAATCCAAGGACAACAAAAAGTCAAAGCTTGGGCATGCCCCGGAAGGCATCCCCTCTTTCGTCTACTTCCATTGGTAATTTACTTGGAGCTATATTTTTATTCACCACATGATATGTGTTTTGCTTGGAGCGTCTTGTATTATTTGCATCTTTGCTTGTTAGTTTACCACAATCATCCTTGATGTACACACCTTTTGAGAGAGCCATACATGAATTGTAATTTGCTAGAATACTCTATGTGCTTCACTTATATCTTTTGAGCTTGATAGTTTTGCTCATAGTGCTTCACTTATATCTTTTGAGCATGATAATTTTTGCTCTAGTGCTTCACTTAGATCTTTTAGAGCACGGTGGTGGATTTGTTTTAAATAAACTATTGATCTCTCATGCTTCACTTAGATTATTTTGAGAGTCTTTAATAGCATGGTAATTTGCTTAATATTAATATACTTGGTAGTCAAGATATGTGAAACTTCCTTTTGAGTGCGCTGAATACTAAGATAAGTTTGATGCTTGATAATTGTTTTGAGATATGGAGGTGATAATATCAAAGTCGTGCTAGTTGAGTAATTGTGAATTTGAGAAATGCTTGTGTTGAAGTATGCAAGTCCCGTAGCATGCACGTATGGTTAAAGTTGTGTAACAAATTTGAAACATGAAGTGTACCTGGCTTGTGCATCCTTATGAGTGGCGGTCGGGGACGAGCGATGGTCTTTCCTACCAATCTATCCCCCTAGGAGCATGCGTGTAGTACTTAATTTGTGATGACTTCTAAATTTTTGCAATAAGTATATGAGTTCTTTTGACTAATGTTGAGTCCATGGATTATACGCACTTTTACCTTTCCGCCTTTGCTAGCCTCTTCGGTACCGTGCATTGCCCTTTCTCACCTTGAGAGTTGGTGCAAACTTCGCCGGTGCATCCAAACCCCATGATACGATACGCTCTATCACACATAAACCTCCTTATATCTTCCTCAAAACAGCCACCATACCTACCTATCATGGCATTTCCATAGCCATTCCGAGATATATTGCCATGCAACTTCCATCATCATATTCATGACATACATTACTTTTGTCAGATTGCCATTGCATGATCATGTAGTTGACATCGTATTTGTGGCAAATCCACCATGCATTATTTTTCATACATGTCACTCTTGATTCATTGCACCATCCCGGTACACCGCCGGAGCCATTCATATAGAGTCATATCTTGTTCCAGTTTCGAGTTGTAATCCTTATGTTGTAATCAATAGAAGTGTGATGATCATCATTATTAGAGCATCGTCCCAAAAAAAGGAAAAAAAGAGAAGAAAGGCCAAAAAAAAGAAAGGCCAAAGAAAAAAAAGAAAAAAAGAAAGGGGCAATGCTACTATCTCTTTTTCTACACTTGTGCTTCAAAGTAGCACCTTGTTCTTCATGTAGTGAGTCTCATATATTGTGCTTCAAAGTAGCACCTTGTTCTTCATGTAGTGAGTCTCATAAGTTGTCTTTTTATACTAGTGAGAATTTTCATTATAGAACTTGGCTTGTATATTCCTACGATGGGCTTCCTCAAATGCCCTAGGTCTTCATGAGCAAGCGAGTTGGATGCACACCCACTAGTTTTCTTTTGTTGAGCATACATAGCTCTAGTGCATTCGTTGCATGGCAATCCCTACACCTCATGTTGACATCAATTGATGGGCATCTCCATAGGCCGTTGATTATCCTCGTCAATGTGAGACTTTCTCCTTTTTTGTCTTCTCCACACAATCCCCATCATCATATTCTATTCCACCCATAGTGCTATATCCATGGCTCACGCTCATGTATTGCGTGAAGGTTGAAAAAGTTTGAGATTATTTAAGTATGAAACAATTGCTTGGCTTGTCATCGGGGGTATAGAAGTTGGGAACATCTTTGTGTGACGAAAATGAAGCATAGCCTAACTATATGATTTTGTAGGGATGAACTTTCTTTTGCCATGCTATTTTGAGAAGACATGATTGCTTTGATTAGTATGCCTGAAGTATTATTATTTTTATGTCAATATGAACTTTTCTCTTGAATCTCTCGGATCTGAATATTCATGCCACAATTAAGAAGATTTACATTGAAATTATGCCAAAGTATCACTCCGCATCAAAAATTCTTTTTTATCATTTACCTACTCGAGGACGAGCAGGAATTAAGTTTGGGGATGCCTGATACGTCTCCAACGTATCTATAATTTTTGATTGCTCCATGCTACATTATCTACTGTTTTGGACTATATTGGGCTTTATTTTCCACTTTTATATTATTTTTCGGACTAACCTATTAACCGGAGGCCCATCCCAGAATTGCTGTTTTTTGCCTATTTCAGTGTTTCGAAGAAACGGAATATCAAACTGAGTCCAAACGGAATGAAACCTTCGGGAATGTGATTTTCTCACCGAACGTGATCCAGGAGACTTGGACCCTGCTCCAAGGAACAAAAGAGGCGGTCACGAGGGTGGGGGCGTGCCCCCTGCCTCGTGGCCCTCCTGTTGCTCCACCGACGTACTCCTTCCTCCTATATATACCTACGTACCCCCAAACGATCAGAACAGGAGCCAAAAACCTAATTCCACCGCCGCAACCTTCTGTATCCACAAGATCCCATCTTGGGGCCTGTTCCGGAGCTCCATCGGAGGGAGCATCCACCACGGAGGGCTTCTACATCAACACCATAGCCCCTCCGATGAAGTGTGAGTAGTTTACTTCAGACCTTCGGGTCCATAGCTAGTAGCTAGATGGCTTCTTCTCTCTTTTTGGATCTCAATACAATGTTCTCCCCCTCTCTCGTGGAGATCTATTCGATGTAATCTTGTTTTTGCGGTGTGTTTGTTAAGATCGATGAATTGTGGGTTTATTATCTAGCTTATCTATGAATAATATTTGAATCTTCTCTGAATTCTTTTATGTATGATTGAGTTATCTTTGCAAGTCTCTTCGAATTATCCGTTTGGTTTGGCCAACTAGATTGGTAGTTCTTGCAATGGGAGAAGTGCTTAGCTTTGGGTTCAATCTTGCGGTGTCCTTTCCCAGTGACAGAAGGGGCAGCAAGGCATGTATTGTATTGTTGCCATTGAGGATAACAAGTTGGGTTTTTTATCATATTGCATGAATTTATCCCTCTACATCATGTCATCTTGCTTAAGGCGTTACTCTGTTTTTAACGTAATACTCTAGATGCATGTTGGATAGCGGTCAATGAGTGGAGTAATAGTAGTACATGCAGAATCGTTTTGGTCTACTTGTCTTGGACGTGATGCCTATATACATGATCATACCTAGATATACTCATAACTATGCTCAATTCTGTCAATTGCTCAACAGTAATTTGTTCACCCACCGTAGAATATCTATGCTCTTGAGAGAAGCCACTAGTGAAACCTATGGCCCCCGGGTCGATTCTCATCATGTCAATTTCCATTACTTTATTATTTGCTTTGTTTTTACTTTGCCTTTTACTTTTCACTTTGCATCTATATACCAAAAATACCAAAATATTATTTATCATCAATATCAGATCTCACTCTCGTAAGTGACCGTGAAGGGATTGACAACCCCTAATCGCGTTGTTTGCGAGGAGCTATCGTTTTGTGTAGGTACGAGGGACTTGTGCGTGGTCTCCTACTGGATTGATACCTTGGTTCTCAAAAACTGAGGGAAATACTTATGCTACTTTGCTGCATCATCCTCTCCTCTTCGGGGAAATCCAACGCAGTGCTCAAGAGGTAGCACATAACCACAAGAAAATTAAAACAATCATAGCAATTCACCAATTACTGATAGGACAACGAAAATCTACTCGGACATCATAAGATGGCAACACATCATTGGATAATAATATGAGGCATAAAGTACCATGTTCAATTAGAGGGTACAACGGGTTGCGGGAGAGTGGACCGCTGTAGATAGATGGGGGAAGGTGATGGAGATGTTGGTGAAGATGATAGAGGTGTTGGTGTAGATCACGGTGATGATGATGGCCCCGGCAGCGTTCCGGCGCCACCGGAAGCAAGAGGGAGAGAGCCACCCTTCTTCTTCTTCTTCCTTGACCTTCTCCCTAGATGGGAGAAGGGTTTCCCCTCTGGTACATGGTCTCCATGGCATGGGAGGGGCGAGAGCCCCTCCGAGATTGGACCTGTCTCTCTGTCTCTCTCTATTTCTGCATTTCTGATTCTGCCCTTTCACCGTTTCTTATATTCTAGGAGATCCGTAACTCCGATTGGATTGAAACCTTCAACACGATTTGTTTCCGGATATTAGCTTTCTTGTGGCAAAATAAGAGCAGCAACCGCCTTACGGGGTGTCCACGAGGGTCAGGGGCGTGCCCCCTGCCTCATGGGCCCCTCGAGCATCATCTCGCGCTGATTCTTCTTCCCAAAATTCATAAATATTCCAAAAATAGTCTCCATCCGTTTTTATCCCGTTTGGACTCCGTTTGATATGGGTTTTCTGTGAAACATAAAACATGCAACAAACAGGAACTGGCACTGGGCACTGGATCAATATGTTAGTCCCAAAAATAGTATAAAAAGTTGCCAAAAGTATGTAAGAGTTGGAGAATATTGGCATGGAACAATCAAAAATTATAGATACGACGGAGACGTATCAGCATGTTATATACTTCTATGATGAAGTTGCAGAATTGCTAGACCCAATACTAAAAATAAACATAGACCTGTTGTAGGCATGCCTGTTATTTCTGTTAAAATAGGAGATCATTGTTATCATGGCTTATGTGATATGGGTGCTAGTGCAAGTGCAATACCTCATTCCTCATACAAAGAAATTATGCATGATATTGCACCTGCTGAGATAGAAGAAATTGATGTTACAATTAAGCTTGTCAATAGAGATACTATTTCACCAGTTGGGATTGTTAGAGATGTTGATGTCTTGTGTGGGAAAGTTAAATATCCTACTGATTTTCTTGTTCTTGGCTCCCCACAAGATGACTTTTGTCCCATTATATTTGGTAGACCCTTCTTGAATATTGTTAATTCTAAGATAGACTGCAAAAAGGATATTGTTACGATTGGTTTAGGGGATATGTCTCATGACTTTAATTTTGCTAAATTTCATAGATAACCCCATGATAAAGAATTGCCTAGTAAGGATGAAATTATTGGTCTTGCTTCTATTGTCGTGCCTCCTAATGATCCTTTAGAACAATATTTGCTAGACCATGAAAATGATATGTTTATGAATGAAAGAAGGGAGATAGATGCAGTATTCTTTAAACAGGGACCTATTTTGAAACACAACTTGCCTGTTGGAATTCTAGGGGATCCTCCACCACCCAAGGGTGATCCCGTGTTTGAGCTTAAACCACTACCTGATACTCTTGAATAAGCTTATCTTGATGAAATGAAGATATATCCTATTATTATTAGTGCTAACCTTTCAGAGCAGGAAGAGCAAAAATTATTGAAAACTTTGAAGAAGCATCATGCTGCTATTGGATATACTCTTGATGATCTTAAGGGCATTAGTCCCACTCTATGCCAACACAAAATAAAATTGGAGAAAGACGCCAAACCAGTTGTTGATTACCAACGACGGTTAAATCCTAAGATGAAAGAAGTGGTAAGAAAAGAAATACTAAAGCTCCTAGAGGCAGGTATAATTTATCCCATTGTTGATAGTCAGTGGGTAAGTCCTATCCATTGTGTCCCTAAGAAGGGAGGTATTACTGTCGTTCCTGATGATAAAGATGAATTGATCTCGCAAAGAATTGTTACAGGTTATAGGATGGTAATTGATTTCTACAAATTAAATAAAGCTACTAAAAAGGATCATTACCCTTTGCCTTTTATTGATCAAATGCTAGAAAGATTATCCAAACATACACATTTTTTCTTTCTAGATGGTTACTCTGGTTTCTCTCAAATACCTGTGTCGAAAGAGGATCAAGAAAAGACCCCTTTTACTTGCCCTTTCGGTACTTTTTATTATAGACATATGCCTTTTGGTTTATGTAATGCACCCGCTACCTTTGAAAGATGATGATGGCTATATTCTCTGACTTTTGTGAAAAGATTGTTAAGGTTTTCATGGATGATTTCACCGTTTATGGATCTTCTTTTGATGATTGCTTGAGCAACCTTGATCGAGTTTTGCAGAGATGTGAAGAAACTAATCTTCTCTTGAATTGGGAAAAAAATGCCACTTTATGGTTAATGAAGGCATTGTCTTGGGGCATAAAATTTATTTAAGAGGTATTGAAGTTGATAAAACTAAAGTTGATGCTATTGAAAAGATGTCGTGTCCTAAAGACATTAAAGGTATAAGAAGTTTCCTTGGTCATGCCGGTTTTTATAGGAGGTTTATTAAGGACTTCTCTAAAATTTCTAGGCCTCTGACTAATCTCTTACAAAAAGATATTCCTTTTGTCTTCGATGATGATTGTGTAGAAGCATTTGAAATACTTAAGAAAGCTTTGATTTTTGCACCTATTATTCAGCCACCTGATTGGAATTTACCCTTTGAAATTATGTGCGATGCTAGTGATTATGCCATAAGTGTTGTTCTAGGACAAAGAGTTGATAAGAAACTAAATGTTATTCAGTATGCTAGTAAAACTCTAGACAGTGACCAGAGAAATTATGCTACTACTGAAAAAGAATTTTTAGCAGTTGTATTTCCTTGTGATAAGTTTAGACCTTGTATTGTTGACTCGAAAGTAACTGTTCACACTGATCATGATGCTATTAAATATCTTATGAAAAAGAAAGATGCTAAACCTAGACTTATTAGATGGGTTCTCCTTATACAAGAATTTGATTTGCATATTATTGATAGAAAGGGAGCTGAGAACCCCATTGCAGACAACTTGTCTAGGTTAGAGAACGTTCTTGATGACCCACTACCTATTGACGATAGCTTTCCTGACAAACAATTAGCTGTCATAAATGCTTCTTGTACTGCTCCATGGTATGCTGATTATGATAATTACATTGTTGCTAAATTTATACCACCTAGTTTCATGTACCAGCAAAAGAAAAGGTTTTTCTATGATTTAAGACATTACTTCTGGGATGACCCACACCTTTATAAAGAAGGAGTAGATGGTGTTATTAGATGTTGTGTACCTGAGCATGAACAGGAATAGATCCTACGCAAGTGTCACTCTGAGGCTTATGGAGGACACGACACTGGAGATAGAACTACACATAAGGTATTGCAATCCGGTGTTATTCGATGTTGTGTATCTTCAAGGATGCCCATAAGTTTGTCTTGTCTTGCGAAGAATGTCAAAGAATTGGTAATATTAGTACACGTCAAGAAATGCCTATGAATTATTCACTTGTTATTGAACCATTTGATGTTTGGTGCTTTGACTATATGGGACCATTTCCTTCCTCTAATGGGTATACACATATTTTAGTTGATGTTGATTATATTACTAAGTGGGTAGAAGCTATTCCAACTAGTAGTGCTGATCATAACACCTCTATTAAAATGCTTAAAGAAGTTATTTTTCCAAGGTTTGGAGTCCCTAGATACCTAATGACTGATGGTGGTTCACATTTTATTCATGGTGCTTTTCGTAAAATGCTTGCTAAGTATGATGTTAATCATAGAATTGCATCTCCATATCACCCACAATCTAGTGGCCAAGTAGAACTGAGTAATTGAGAGCTTAAATTGATTTTGCAAAAGACTGTTAATAGATCTAGAAAGAATTGGTCCAAGAAACTTGATGATGCATTATGGGCTTATAGAACTGCATATAAAAATCCTCTGGGTATGTCTCCATATAAAATGGTTTATGGAAAAGCATGTCACTTACCTCTCAAACTAGAACATAAGGCATATTGGGCCATTAAAGAGCTCAATTATGATTTCAAACTTGCTGGTGAGAAGAGGTTATTTGACATTAGCTCACTTGATGAATGGAGAACTCACGCCTATGAGAATGCCAAACTGTTTACAGAAAAAGTTAAAAGGTGGCATGACAAAAGGATACAAAAGCGTGAGTTTAGTGTAGGTGATTATGTGTTGCTTTTCAACTCTATTTTAAGATTTTTTGAAGGAAAACTCCTCTCTAAATGGGAAGGTCCTGACGTTATCGAGGAGGTCCATCGTTCCGGTGCCATAAAAATCAACAACTTTGAAGGCACAAATCCGAGCGTGGTGAACGGTCAAAGAATCAAACATTATATCTCAGGTAATCCCATAAATGTTGAAACCAATGTGATTGAAATCGTAACCCCGTAGGAATACATAAGGGACACTTTCCAGAACGTTTTAGACTCCGAAAAGAAATAGGTATGTGGTATGGTAAGTAAACCGACTCCAAAACAGTTCTAATAGCAATTTTTCTCCGTTTGGGATATTTAAGAAAATAGGAAAATAAGAAGTAGTCCGGGAAGGACACAAGGCATCCACGAGGGTGGAGGGCGCGCCCCCTGCCTCGTGGGCACCTCGTTTGCTCTCTGGACTCCGTTTTCTTGCACAATACTTCTCTTTGTCGGTAAAAAATCATTATATAATCGCCCGAAGGTTTTGACCACCATACCACGACGAAATCCTCTGTTTTTGTTTTGAGCTATTTCTGTCGCAGATTAGAGGAAGATGTCTTCTCAAGAGTCAGTAGGGGAGAGTCGAGTGTCTCATCCGACACCTGGACCAGGAGCAAACAACGATGCTGACAACTTTGGGCCATCAATGGAGGAAGAGATGGAGGCCGATTTGAAAATGATAGATGCCATGGAGGAGTATCAAGAAGTTACTTCTCGCTTCTGAGCCAGATTCACGATGGGGGAACTATAGAGCTCAGCTATTCCAAACTCGGTCATCCCTTCCAATGTTAGATTTCTTTCTTATGAAAATATAAAAAAGAGTGTCACTTGTTCTCCAGCAGCTATGCAACATCCATGGGTGAAAGGAGCTTTAGCCGTCACGAGTAAGATCCGTAAGGAAATAATGGACCTCAAGCAGCAAGTCAATAAGCTTGAGGAGGAGAATCGTATCCTGAGGGGTATCATCGCCAAGAATATCACATCACCACTTCTGAAAAAAGAGACATGAACACATGGGTATGGGCACTCCCCTTGGCAACTGCCAAGCTTGGGGGAGGTGCCCCGGTATCATATCACTATCACACTCCTATCTTTATCGTTTTTCTTAGTTTGATCCTTTTGGTAATATCTTGATCTAGTAGAATAAAGTTTTAGAATGATCTAGTTTTGAGTTTTGCTTTATGATACCTCTATGTAATTGAGTCCGTGAGCTATATATATAATAAAGATTAGTCTTGAGTCAAGTGCTTTGCTATCTTGCTATGATCTTGAGGGAATAAAAGAAAAAGAAAGAATAAAAAGAAATAAAGAGATTATATGGATATTATGGAGAGTAATGACTTCACATATTAAGAGTATGATGAATAAAAGTTGTTGAGAGTTTGCAAACATAGTTTTGGTCATCGTTGCAATTAAGAGGAAGTAATAAAGAGAGAGAGGTTCTCGCATATAAATATCCTATCTTGGACATCTTTTATGATTGCGAGCACTAATTAAAATATGACATGCTAAAGAGTTGATGTTGGACAAGGAAGACAACGTAATGGGTTATGTTTTCTTATATCCAAAATAAAGTATATTGTCATGGATCATCCAACATGTTGAGCTTGCCTTTCCCTCTCATGCTAGCCAAATTCGTTGCACCAAGTAGAGATACTACTTGTGCTTTCAAATATCCTTAAACCCAGTTTTGTCATGAGAGTCCACCATATCTACCCATGGATTGAGTAAGATCGTTCAAGTAAGTTTTCATTGTTGCAAGCAATAAAAATTGCTCTTTAAATATGTATGATTTATTAGTGTGGAAGAAAATAAGCTTTATACGATCTTGTGATGTGGAAGAAATAAAAGCGACGGACTTCATAATAAAGGTCCGTATCACAAGTGGCAATATAAAGTGACGTTCTTTTGCATTAAGATTTTGTGCATCCAACCCTAAAAGCACATGACAACAGCTGCTTCCCTCTGCGAAGGGCCTATCTTTTATTTTTGTCTTATACCTTCATACAAGGGTCATGGTGATCTTCACCTTTACTTTTTTACAATTTATCCTTTGGCAAGCACATTGTGTTGGAAAGATCTTGATATATATATCCAATTGGATGTAAGTTAGCATGAACTATTATTATTGACATTACCCTTGAGGTAAAAGGTTGAGAGGCAACACTATAAGCCCCTATCTTTCTCGGTGTCCTATTAAAACTTCATACCCATAAGTATTTTGTGAGTGTTAGCAATTGTGAAAGACTAAATGATAGTTGAGTATGTGGACTTGCTGAAAAACTCTTATATTGACTCTTTCTGGTGTTAAGATAAATTGCAATTGCTTCAATGACCGAGATTATAGTTTGTTAGTTTTCAATGAAGTTTCTGATTCATACTTGACATTGTGAATAGATTGTTACTTTAGTATAAGAAAGCGTATGACAATATTTATATATGTTGTTGTTATAAGAATGATCCTGATGCCCTCATGTCCGTATTTTATTTTATTGACACCTCTATCTCTAAACATGTGGACATATTTTCCGATATTAGCTTCCACTTGAGGACAAGCGAGGGTTAAGCTTGGGGGAGTTGATACGTCCATTTTGCATCATGCTTTGATATTGATATTTATTGCATTATGGGTTGTTATTACTCATTATGTCACAATACGTATGCCTTTTCTCTCTTATTTTACAAGGTTTACACGAAGAGGGAGAATGCCGGCAGCTGGAATTCTGGGCTGGAAAAGGAGCAAATATTAGAGACCTATTCTGCACAACTCCAAAAGTCCTGAAACTACATGGAAGTTATTTTTCGAATTAATAAAAAATACTGAGCGAAGAAAATACCATAGGGGGGCCACCCACCGTCCATGAGGGTGGGGGCGCGCCCTACCCCCTTGGGCGCGCCCCCTGCCTCGTGGGCCACCTGGCAGGCCTCCGGTGCCCATATTTGGCTATATGAAGTCTTTCGCCTTCGAAAAAATCAAGAGGAAGCTTTCAGGATGAAACACCGCCGCCACGAGGCGGAACCTTGGCGGAACCAATCTAGGGCTCCGGTGAAGCTGTTCTACCGGGGAAAGATCCCTCCGGGAGGGGGAAACTATCACCATCGATCCTCTCATCGGGAGGGTTCAACCTCCATCAACGTCTTCACCAGCACCATCTCCTCTCAAACCCTAGTTCATCTCTTGTATCCGATCTTTGTCACAAAGCCTCAGATTGGTACCTGTGGGTTGCTAGTAGTGTTGATTACTCCTTGTAGTTGATGCTAGTTGGTTTATTCGGTGGAAGATCATATGTTCAGATCCTATATGCACATTAATACCCCCATGATTATGAACATGAATATGATTTGTGAGTAGTTTTGTTTGTTCCTGAGGACATGGGAGAAGTCTTGCTATAAGTAGGCATGTGAATTTGGTATTCATTCGATATTTTGGTGAGATGTATGTTGTCTTTCCTCTAGTGGTGTTATGTGAACATCGACTACATGACACTTCACCATTATTTGGGCCTAGGGGAAGGCATTGGGAAGTAATAAGTAGATGATGGGTTGCTAGAGTGACAGAAGCTTAAACCCTAGTTTATGCATTGCTTCGTAAGGGGTTGATTTGGATCCATATGTTTCATGCTATGGTTAGGTTTACCTTAATTCTTCTTTCGTAGTTGTGGATGCTTGCGAGAGTAGTTAATCATTAGTGGGATGCTTGTCCAAGGAAGGGTAGCACCCAAGCACCGGTCCACCCACATATCATATTATCAAAGTAACGAACGTCAATCATATGAGCGTGATGAAAACTAGCTTGACGATAATTCCCATGTGTCCTCGGGAGCGTTTTCCTTCATATAAGAATTTTTCCAGGCTTGTCCTTTGCTACAAAAAGGATTGGGCCACCTTTCTGCACCTTATTTACTTTTGTTACTTGTTACCCGTTACGAATTACCTTATCACAAAACTGTCTGTTATTGATAATTTCAGTGCTTGCAGAGAATACCTTACTGAAAACCGCTTGTCATTTCCTTCTGCTCCTCGTTGGGTTCGACACTCTTACTTATCGAAAGTACTACGATAGATCCCCTTCACTTGTGGGTCATCAAGGGTGGTTAATGAGGCTCGCCGCATAAGGAAAAGGGAGGAGGAAGGGGAAGAAGAGAGGAAGAAGAAGAAGGGAAAGGGGCCTTGCTCTACGCAATAGAGCTATGTCATCTTCATAAGGATTATGGACTATGACCGTGTTATCCTCTAAACTATGCTCTTCAATTTGGTTATGAACTACTATGTGTCATGAACTACTATGTATTTTGGACTCCTCCTTGATTTGGTTGTTAACTACTATGTGTCATGAAGTACTGTGTATTTCCTCCTCGATTTGGTTGTATGAACTACTCCTCAAGTTGAAGTACTATGTGTTATGAACTACTATGTCTCGTGAAGTACTTTGTGCATATGTTGTCTTCACAGTTGTCTGCTTGCTATCAATCCTACTACACATCATCATTCTATGTGTGCATATGGTACCTTCACACTTCTATGTTTGCCAAAAAAACTGCTAAGTACAAGTGCAATGCCTAGCTCGAGGCGTTGCACTGTACAGTGCGGCACCTCCTAGCTAGGCGCCACACTAGGCTGTATCTGGTTGTATCTTCTTTTGTTCTCTAGATAGTCTACCCAGGCGTGCAATGCCTCCGAGCTAGGGGTTGCACTCCACAGTGTGGCGCCTAGCTCGGAGGCGTTGCATGCCTACATAGAGCTATCCAGAGAGCAACAGAAAGTTTGTACCTAGTTTGGGGGGCAAAAAATCGCTAAGTGATGGTGTGGCGCCTAGCTAGGAGGCGCCACACTGCATAGTGCAACGCCTCTGAGCTGGGAATTGCACAATACAATGCGGCGCCTCCTAGCTAGGTGCCACACCAGGCTGTATCTGGATGTAGCTTCTGTTGCTCTCCGGATAGTGTACCCAGGCGTGCAACGCCTCCGAGCTAGGCGTTGCACCACACGGTGTGGTACCTAGCTCGGAGGCGTTGCATGCCTGGTGTCAGTGTCAAAACCGGTGGATCTCATGTAGGGGGTCTCGAACTGTACGTCTAAGGCTAATGGTAACAGGAGGCGGGGGACACGATGTTTACCCAGGTTTGGGCCCTCTCTATGGAGGTAATACCCTACTTCCTGCTTGATTGATCTTGATGATATGAGTACTACAAGAGTTGATCTACCACGAGATCATAGAGGATAAACCCTAGAAGCTAGCCTATGATTATGATTGTTCTTGTCCTATGGACTAAACCCTCCGGTTTATATAGACACGGGAGGGGGCTAGGGTTACACAGAGTCGGTTACAGAGAAGGGAATCTACATATCCGAATTGCCAAGCTTGCCTTCCACACAAAGGAGAGTCCCACCCGGACACGGGACGAAGTCTTCAATCTTGTATCTTCATAGTCGAACAGTCCGGCATAAGCATATAGTCCGGCTGTCCGAGGACCCCCTAATCCAGGACTCCCTCACCAAGGTAGAGCTATCCAGAGAGCAACAGAAAGTCGGCACCCAGTTTGGGGGGCAAAAAATCGCTAAGTGTTGGTGTGGCGCCTAGCTAGGAGGCGCCACAATGTATAGTGCAATGCCGCCGAGCTAGGCGTTGCACAATACAATGCGGCGCCTCCTAGCTAGGTGCCACACCAGGACGTATCTGGTTGTAGCTTATGTTGCTCTCTGGATAGTCTACCGAGGTGTGCAATGTCTCCGAGCTGGGCGTTGCACTGCACGCTGTGGTGCCTAGCTCCCATGCGTTGCACTATATAGTGTGGCACCTCTTTGCTGGGCGTTGCACCATCACTTAGTGTTTTTTATCCCTCAAACCAGGTCATTTCAGACACATGTTAAGGCACATTTTCGGGCACATATACTTGCATCACAGAATAAATAGTAATGATCATCATGATGACACTTTCAACACCTCTTCAACTTGAACAAAGACAACATTTCTTAGAGTGACCATCACTTCAAGTTCAACATTACTAACACATACAATCATTTCAAGTTCAACATTACTAAGAGCTACCACCACTTCAAGGTCAACGACATAACAAGTTCGACATAAGAAAAACGCCCACTAGGCGATTTACATAACAAATAGAGGACGAAGACTAGTTCCTTATGCGCTTTTTGGCTCCTCCACCCCTCCTATTGGCTATGTTCTTCGCCTTCGTAGGAAGAGCAACCCGCTCTGGCTCTAGCTCCGGTTCCTCCATGTCATCCACGTCATCCACATAGTCATCCAAAGCCTCCATCCGGGAGGTGTCGACCCTCCTCTTGCCCTTTTTGCTGAAGTCTTGGGGTGTGCATTTGTTGATTCCCCTCCTAGGCTTTAACATGTATGCTGACCGAACTTGAAAGGTCCCCAGGGTCATGTTATCATCAACCTATTACAAAAACAAAAGATATGGAAAAGACCGTCTATGAGGATAAAGTTAGCAATGCATCAATAATTGAATATATGCTATTGGCTTACCTCTTGGGTAACCACACCCACATCCTCATCCTCCAAAGGATCACCATGGGCAGAAGTGGGATCTGATGGTGTCGTCAACCTAGACCGTTGAGGTGATACATACCCGGGGTCACGACAACCGACAAGGTTCGATAGCCGCCTTAACCTTTGGCCCTGACGCTGCAACATGTAGAAGTGAATGAGATATCAAACGTAGCAACACATGTTACATGGACAATTGAAGGAGATGTGAACCTTAATGAATGCTCGAAGTGCACCTTCCCCATCGCTTTTCCCAACCAGGGTTGTCTCCACAATAGTCTCGGTCTCATCAGCTGCTTTCTTGATCTAGGCACGCTATGAACAGAAATGACATTAATGTGTTAGGCAAGCGAAGATGTGAATAGTGCGAATGGGAAAGCAGAAAGGGGGAAATACTACAAAGTTCATCATTGGAGCTGAAGGGACTGAGGTGCCTTCCTTGACTAATTTGTTGTACTGGTGCTGGGTTAGCTCATCGAAGATGGTGGGATCTTCCAAAATCTCCTCAGCATACGCCGGCTTGCATACCTCCACACGGGTACTTGCAAGAAACCATGTGAGATAGTTGTTGAATGCGACCAGGCAGTGCTCACGAAGCTGGGCTCGTTTTCCAGCCTTAGCTTGCTCTACACTAAGCGCGAACTGTATGATATACTTCCTATGATGCTTGTCCCAATGCTTGATCTTCTGCTGCCTTCTCCTATCCAACCTGCAACTTAGGAACAGAATATTAGCACCATCGAAACCGCCGAGAAGCTGCTAAGTGCTCAAGGTTGATTATATCTTACATGTGCAGACACTTTCCGTGTCCTCCCACTCTGGCGGGTGTGGCTGGAACAAACTGAACTGGCGGTACACCCGATGTGGCAGGTGAGGCTCAACCGCCCAGTTACAAATGAGTGGGCACCGCATATGCCAAAGATCCCTATCCCTAGTGCATATCGGATTTAGCCTGAACTCTCTAGGGTTACCAAAACTATCCCCTCTTCCATACGGCTCCCATTCCACCTGCAACATAGCATAGAATGCAAAATTGATTTCAAGTTATGATAGAAGCATGAGAATAACATATACAATGTCGAGTCACCTGCTGTCAGATTACGAGTTCCGCAAACCCTTGAGAGGTTCGAACTCTGGGGTGCGGGCGGAGATCTCAACCTACCCAGCCTGCCTACTCACGATCCTCCTAAGCCTAGTGCAACGAGCTCGAAGAGACAAAGAGACACATCAGTTTATCCCGGTTCGGGCCACCTTGTGGTGTAATACCCTACTCCGGCGTTTTGGTGGATTGCCTCGGAGGGCTGAGGATGAACTAGTACAGTAGATGAACTGGCCTCAGGAGGTGAGCTGTTCTTGAGCTCGAGAGAGCTGAGGGGATGTGAACTAGATGCACATCTATGGTGGTGGCTAAGTCCTATTTATAGTGGCCTTGGTCCTCTTCCCAAAATGTTGGTGGGAAGGGATCTCACAACGGCTAGATTTGAAAGGGACAAGTAGTACAGCTTATCCTGACAAAAGTAGTCCTTGCCTGCAAAAAGCCTCTGGTCGTGACACTGCGGCGGGCTCGGTGATGACCTTCGTACTGCCGTCCTGGCAGTCTTGGTCTTGTTGCACCAGAATGGAAACTTGGCTGATTCCTCGGGACTCCACGCCTATGGCTTGCCTCCTCTGCACTGAAGAGGAAACTTATGCTCTGCGCCCGCTGGCGCCCGCCTGGCCTTGGTCGTCATGGCTCACGTCAGTTGAGCCTCGTGAGATAAACCTTGCATAGAACTCTCTGCCCCTCGGGAGCCAGCCTGAAGAGGCCGATCCCCTCGGGGGTCTTGGCGCCGTCCGCCTCGCGAGGGTCTTGAGATGTTGATGCTGAAGTTGGGCCGTACCAGGTCGTTGATGGAGCCACATGGTGGGTCGCAGGTGCTACCTCTTGAGCACTGCACTGGTTTTCCTTTGAAGTGGAAAGGTTGATGCAGCAAAGTAGTGTAAGTATTTCCCTCGGTTTTTGAGAACCAAGGTATCAATCCAGTAGGAGGCTCCTCAAAAGTCCCTCGTCCCTACAGAAACAAACAAGAACCTTGCAACCAACGCGATAAAGGGGTTGTCAATCCCTTCACGGCAACTTGCGAAAGTGAGATCTGATAGAGATAATAAGATAAGATAAATATTTTTGGTATTTTTATGATAAATATTGGAAAGTAAAGATTGCAAAATAAAGATGGATTGGAAACTTATATGATAAAGATAGACCTGGGGGCCATAGGTTTCACTAGTGGCTTCTCTCAAGATAGCATAAGTATTACGGTGGGTGAACAAATTACTGTCGAGCAATTGATAGAAAGGTGCATCGGTATGAGAATATCTAGGCATGATCATGTATATAGGCATCACATCCACGACAAGTAGACCGAAACGATTCTGCATCTACTACTATTACTCCACACATCGACCGACTCCTGCCTGCATCTAGAGTATTAAGTCCATAAGAATAGAGTAACGCATTAAGAAAGATGACATGATGTAGAGGGATAAACTCAAGCAATATGATATAAACACATCTTTTTATCCTCGATGGCAACAATACAATACGTGCCTTGCTGCCCCTGCTGTCACTGGGAAAGGACACCGCAAGATTGAACCCAAAGCTAAGCACTTCTCCCATTGCAAGAAAGATCAATCTAGTAGGCCAAACCAAACTGATAATTCGAAGAGACTTTCAAAGATAACCAATCACACATGAAAGAATTCAGAGGAGATTCAATTATTTATCATAGATAAACTTGATCATAAACCCACAATTCATCAGATCTCGACAAACACACCGCAAAAAGAGTTACATTGAATAGATCTCCAAGAAGATCAAGGAGAACTTTGTATTGAGATTCAAAGAGAGAGAAGAAGCCATCTATCTAATAACTATGGACCCGAAGGCCTGTGGTAAACTACTCACAACTCATCGGAGAGGCTATGGTGTTGATGTAGAAGCCCTCCATTATCGATTCCCCCTCCGGCGGAGCGCCAGCGAAGGCTCCAAGATGGGATCTCGCGGATACATAAGGTTTCCATGGTGGAAATAGTTTTTTGTGGTTCCCCTGGATGTTTTTAGGGTACGTGGATATATATAGGCGAAGGAGGTAGGTCAGGGGAGCCACGAGGGGCCCATGAGGGTGGGAGCGTGCCCACCCCCTTAGGGCGCGCCCTCCTGCCTCATGGCCACCTCGGCTGCTTCTTGGCGTCCACTCCAAGTCTCCTGGATTGCGTTTGTTCCAAAAAGATCGCTCCGGAAGGTTTCATTCCGTTTGGACTCCGTTTGATATTCCTTTTCTTCGAAACACCGAAATAGGCAAAAAAGACAGCAATTCGGGCTGGGCCTCCGGTTAGTAGGTTAGTCCAAAAAATGATATAAAAGTGTAAAGTAAATCCCGTAAACTTCCAAAACGGGTAATATAATAGCATGGAACAATCAAAAATTATAGATATGTTGGAGACGTATCAAGCATCCCCAAGCTTAATTCCTGCTTGTCCTCGAGTAGGTAAATGATAAAAACAGAATTTTTGATGTGGAATGCTACCTAGCATAATTCTGAATGTAATTTTCTTTATTGTGGCATGAATGTTCAGATCCAAATGATTCAAGACAAAAGTTCATATTGACATAAGAAATAGTAATACTTCAAGCATACTAACAAAGCAATCATGTCTTCTCAAAATAACATGGCTAAAGAAAGTTTATCCATACAAAATCATATAGTTAGGCTATGCTTCATTTTCATCACACAAAATACTCCCACCATGAACAACCCCGGTTTCAGCCAAGCAATTGGTTCATACTTTTTAACACGCTTCAGCCTTTTTCAACTCTCACGCAATACATGAGCGTCAGCCATGGATATAGCACTATGGGTGGAATAGAATATGATGACAGAGGTTGTGTGGAGAAGACAAAAAAGGAGAAAGTCTCACACTAACGAGGCTAATCAACGGGCTATGGAGATGCCCATCAATTGATGTCAACATGAGGAGTAGGGATTGCCATGCAACGGATGCACATGAGCTGTAAATGTATGAAAGCTCAACAAAAGAAACTTAGTGGGTGTGCATCCAACTTGCTTGCTCATGAAGACCTAGGGCATTTTGAGGAAGCCCATCGTTGGAATATACAAGCCAAGTTCTATAATGAAAAATTCCCACTAGTATATGAAAGTGACAACATAGGAGACTCTCTATGATGAAGAACATGGTGCTACTTTGAAGCACAAGTGCGGAAAAAAGATAGTAACATTGTCCCCATTTTTTAATTTTTTAATTTTTTGGGCCTTTTTTTATTTGGCCTTTCTCTTTTTCTTATTGGCCTTTCTTTTTCTTGGCCTTTATTTTTTTATATGGGACAATGCTCTAATAATGATGATCATCACACTTCTATTTATTTAGAACTCATTGATTACAACTCGGTACTACAACAAGATATGACTCTATATGAATGCCTCCGGTGGTGTACCGGGATGGGCAATGAATCAAAAGTGACATGTATGGAAAATTATGCATGGTGGCTTTGCCACAAATATGATGTCAACTACATGATCATGCATGGCAGTATGACAATGATAATGCGTGTCATGATAAACAGAACAGTGCAAATTTGCATGGCAATATATCTCGGAGTGGCTATGGAAATGCCATAATAGGTAGGTATGGTGGCTGTTTTGAGGAAGATATAAGGAGGTTTATGTGTGATAGAGTGTATCGTATCACAGGGTTTGGATGCACCGGCGAAGTTTGCACCAACTCTCAAGGTGGTAAAGGGCAATGCATGGTACCGAAGAGGCTAGAAATGATGGAAGGGTAAGAGTGCATATAATCCATGAACTCACATTAGTCATAAAGAACTCATATACTTATTGCAAAAGTTTTATTAGCCCTCGAAGAAAAGTACTACTACGCATGCTCCTAGGCGGGAGGTTGGTAGGAGTTAACCATCGCGCGCCCCCGACCTCCACACATAAGGAATGCAATCAAAAGAGCACCCCATGCAACAAATTTGTTACACAACTTTTACCATATGTGCATGATACGGGACTTGCCAACTTCAACACAAGTATTCCTCAATTTCATAATTACCCAACTAGCATGACTCTAATATTACCACCTTTATATATCAAAACAATTATCAAGCATCAAATTGATCATAGCATCCAATTCACTTCCTATGCTAGTTTTTATTATACCCAACTTGGATGCCCCTCATTCTAGGACCAATTTTGTAACCTTAGCAAATACCATGCTCTTCTAAAAGACTCTCAAAATAATTTAAGTGAAGCATGAGAGATCAACAATTTCTATAAAATAAAACCACCGCCGTGCTCTAAAAGATATAGGTGAAGCACTAGAGCAAAATTATCTAGCTCAAAAGATATAAGTGAAGCACATAGAGTATTCTAATAAATTCCAAATCATGTGTGTCTCTCCCAAAAGGTGTGTACATAAAGGATGATTGTGGTAAACTATAAAGCAACGAATCATATTATGCAAGACGCTCCAAGCAAAACACATATCATGTGGTGAATAAAAATATAGCTCCAAGTAAAGTTACCGATAGACGAAGATGAAAAAGGGATGCCTTCCGGGGCATCCCCAAGCTTAGGATTTTGGTTGTCCTTGAATTATATTCGGATGCCATGGGCATACCCAAGCTTAGGCTCCAACCACTCCTTATTCCATAGTCCATCAAATCTTTACCCAATACTTGAAAACTTCACAACACAAAACTCAACCGGAAATCTCATGAGCTCCGTTAGTGCAAGAAAGAAAAACCACCACTTAAGGCACTGTAATTAACTCATTCTTTATTTATATTGGTGTTAAACCTACTGTATTCCAACTTCTCCATGGTTCATACCCCCCGATACTAGCCATAGATTCATCAAAGTATGCAAACAACACATGAAAAACAGAATCTGTCAAAAACAGAACAGTCTGTAGCAATCTGTAACTTTGGAATACTTATGGAACTCTAAAAATCCTACCAAAATACGAAGTACTGGGAAATTTGTCTATTGATCTACTTCAAAAAGAGTCACCTAAAAATCACGTTTCTGTGATTTACTAAAATTATTCTCGTGCGCGCAAAAGTTTCTGTTTTTCAGCAGAATCAAATTAACTATCAGCCAAGATGATCCTATAGGTTCTACTTGGCACAAACACTAATTAAAACATAAAACCACATATAAATAGAAGCTAGATGAATTATTTATTACTTAACAGACGCAAAAAGCAAGGAACAAAAATAAAATTGGGTTGCCTCCCAACAAGCGCTATCGTTTAACGCCCCTAGCTAGGCATAAAAGCGAGGATAGATCTAAGTATTGCCATTTTTTGTATTCAATTCATAAGTGGCTCACATAATAGATTCATAAGGTAATTTGACTTTCTTTATAGGAAAGTGTTCCATGCCTTTACTTAATGGAAATTGGAATCTAATATTCTTTTCCTTCATATCAATAATTGCACCAATTGTTCTAAGGAAAGGTCTACCAAGAATAATAGGACATGAAAGATTGCAATCTATATCAAGAATAATGAAATCTATGGGCACATAATTCCTATTTTCAACAATAAGAACATCATTAATCCTTCCCATAGGTTTGTTAATAGTGGAATCCGCAAGGTGCAAGTTTAAAGAGCAATCATCAAATTCATGGAAACCTAGCACATCACATAAAGTTTTCGGAATCATGGAAACACTATCACCCAAATCACACAAAGCATAGTATTCATGATCTTTAATTTTAATTTTAATAGTGGGTTCCCACTCATCATAAAGTTTTCTAGGTATAGAAACTTCCAATTCAAGCTTTTCTTCATAAGATTGCATGAAGGCATCAATAATATGTTTGGTAAAAGCTTTATTTTGACTATACGCATGAGGAGAATTCAACACGGATTGCAACAAGGAAATACAATCTATTAAAGAACAATTATCATAATTAAATTCCTTAAAATCCATAATAGTAGGTTGATTGCTATGTAAAGTTTTGACCTCTCCAATCCCACTTTTACCAAATTTAGCATCAAGATCTAAAAACTCTGAATCATTGGGACGCCTTTTAAGTAAAGTTGACTCATCTCTAGTCCCATCATTATCAATATTCATATTGCAAAACAAAGATTTAATAGGGGACACATCAATAACTTTTAGATCTTCATCATTATTTTCCTGGAAACTAGAAGAACACACTCTTACAAAGCAATCTTTCTTAGCACGCATCCTAGTGGTTCTTTCTTTGCACTCATCAATGGAAATTCTCATGGCTTTGATCGACTCATTGATATCATGCTTAGGTGGAATAGATCTAAGTTTCGAAGAATCAACATCAAGAGAAAGTCTATCAACATTTCTAGCCAATTCATCAACTTTAGGAGATCATAAATTCTTTAACACTATTCTCAAAACCAGAGGGCATCTTATTAAAATTTCCATAAGTGTTGTTGTATGAATTACCATAATTATTAGAGGAATTACTAGGAAACGGCCTAGGATTAAAGTTTCCTCTATACGTGTTGTTACCATAATTATTCCTACCAAAAAAATTCACATCCATAGATTCATTATTATTCTCAATCAAAGTAGACAAAGGCATATCATTGGGATCAATAGGAGCACTCTTAGTAGCAAACAATTTCATAAGTTCATCCATCTTTCCACTCAAAACATTAATTCCTTCTATTGCATGAACTTTTTTACTAGTAGATCTTTCAGTGTGCCATTGAGAATAATTAACCATAATGTTATCTAGGAGTTTAGTAGCTTCTCCTAAAGTGATTTACATAAAAGTGCCTCCTGCGGCCGAATCTAAAAGATTTTTAGAAGCAAAATTCAATCGAGCATAAATTTTTTGTATGATCATCCATAAATTCAAACCATGTGTAGGGAAATTGCGAATCATTAATTTCATTCTTTCCCATGATTGGGCAACATGCTCAGGATCAAGTTGTTTAAAATTCATAATATCGTTTCTAAGAGAGATGATCTTAGCAGGAGGAAAATACTTAGAGATAAAAGCAACTTTGCACTTATTCCATGAATCAATACTATTTTTAGGCAAAGACGAAAACCAAGTTTTAGCACGATCTAAAAGGGAAGACGGAAATAACTTCAATTTCACAATATCATTATTTGTAACTTTCTTCTTTTGCATATCACGCAAATCAACAAAGTTATTTAGATGAGTAGCGACATCTTCACTAGGATGGCCGGAAAATTGATCTTTCATAACAAGATTCAACAAAGCAGCATTGATTTCACAAGATTCAAAATCATTAAGAGGAGCAATCGGAGTCCTAAGGAAATCATTATTGTTGGTATTGGAAAAGTCACACAATTTAGTATTATCTTGAGCCATCGTGACAAGCAATCCAACACACAAGCACACAAGAGGCAAGCGAAAGAAAAGAGGCGAACGGGAAAGAGAGGGCGAATAAAATGGCAAGGGTGAAGTGGGGGAGAGGAAAACGAGAGGCAAATGCCAAATAATGTAATGCGAGGGAGATGAGTTTGTGATGGGTACTTGGTATGTCTTGACTTGAGCGAAGACCTCCCCGGCAACGGCGCCAGAAATCCTTCTTGCTACCTATTGAGAACTGCATTGGTTTTCCCTTGAAGAGGAAAGGGTGATGCAACAAAGTAGCATAAGTATTTCCCTCAGTTTTTGAGAACCAAGGTATCAATCCAGTAGGAGTCTCCTCGAAAGTCCCTCGTACCTACACAAACAAACAAGAACCTCGAAACCAACGTGATAAAGGGGTTGTCAATCCCTTCACAGTAACTTGCAAAAGTGAGATCTGATAGAGATAATAAGATAAGATAAATATTTTTGGTATTTTTATCATGAAGATCAGAAAGTAAAGATTGCAAAATAAAGATAGATTGGAAACTTATATGATAAAGGATAGACCCGGGGGCCATAGGTTTCACTGGTGGCTTCTCTCAAGATAGCATAAGTATTACGGTGGATGAACAAATTACTGTCGAACAATTGATAGAAAAGTGCGTAGTTATGAGAATATCTAGGCATGATCATGTATACAGGCATCACATCCGCGACAATTAGACCAAAACGATTCTGGATCTACTACTATTCCTCCACACATCGACCGACTCCTGCATGCATCTAAAGTATTAAGTTCATAAGAACAGTGTCGGTGTACTAGAATAGGGGTACCCTAGTACCCCGAACTTGTGCAGGGGAAGTTGCAGCACCCCGCGGCAAGGCTTGCCGGGCTAACACCAAGATCCTCCGTGGTTCGCTTGGAGCCATTCAAGAACAAAGTATTTAAGCTCAGGAGACAAGGCCCCGGCAAGAGGAGCTTGCCGGGAAGGCCAACTGAGGCACTCCAAGGAACTTGCCGCGACGCGCCACGCGCTCCGGCAAGGCAACACGGCCCCGGCAAGAGGAGCTTGCCGGGAAGACCAACCAAGGTACCTCGAGGCCCGGTGAGCGACAAGCCTCCGGACACGACAAGATAACAGCAGCGGCAAGGCGCTTTCCGCGGCAGGCGGCCACTCTGTGCCCACGCTCCAGCGCATCCACCAACGTGTCGCTCTGGGGGCCTTTCCAGGCGTGCGTGGTGGGAGGCTGTGCAGCCAGCGGTGCGCAGCGGCATGCGAAGCTGACAAGATCGCCATCGTGGCGAACGGTGGCGCCCCTAACGGTCCTTTTCTGCACTGTTTGGGCGACTCAGACGGGCATTTAATGCCCTTGTCCCCTGCCGTCAGGGTTAGGTAGGGTGCACTGTACAAGTAAATGTACCAACCACCTCACTTTTTACATTTGTACCCTTCCTTGCGTTGCCACCTGTCGGTGACCCCTTTAGCGTATAAAAGGAGGCCCATGCGCAACGTAGAGGGGTTCGGGTTCGGTCGACTGGTTCGCGAAGTTCGACTAGTTCGAACCCAGAAAAACACTAGGCTCTCTCTCTCTGGAGCAAGAACACAAGATAATACAACCAGACAAGCAGCAGTAGGAGTGTTATCTCTCCGGAGAGCTCCGAAGCTGGGTAAACTGCTCGTGTGCTTCGCCTCGATCTGCTCTTCGTGCGATCTCCGCCCCCCGCCGAACCGAAAGGGGCCCGGTCCGCCGGCCCCATAGGTGTTCGTGGATCAGTTTCCCCGACATCTTTGGCGCGCCAGGTAGGGGGCGTCGAGATTGTGTGAACCTGATCCGGCGTTCACACGAGCTAGATCTTCATTCCCTTCATCAACATGCCACCGAAGAAGAAGACTTCGGCGGCAGCCGCTCCGTCCACGTCACTTCCGCCACCGTTGGAGCAAACGGGTGGTGGAATGGACGCCGGCGGAAGAATGGACGTCGATGAGGAAGCTCATGATGCTGCCAGGTCCAAGAACAAGGCTGCACAAACCTCGCGACTGTACATGTTCCACGCCACTCTCAGGAGGCGCAAGACCAACAGCGTCATGGCACTTGCAGTGCCATACGCATGATAGGCCAAGACCAAGCTGGTGGATCTCGGGGCGCTCAAGACCAGCATGCACGCCAGCGTGCTGGCACGAGCGGGGCACGGTCGCCTAGACGGGATACTGCTCCTTCTAACATAGTTAGAAGTCCGAGCACGTCCCGCTCCTCGCGCCGTCCGCCACTGCCACCCACCACTCCAGCAGAAGCTTTGGCGCGAGCTCAACTTCTCCTAGATTACCCTCCGACGTCGGACAAGATCGACGAATGGAGGGCCACCATTCAGAGTCTCATCGGCTACGCCAACGGCGACACTCCACGGCGGCCGAGCGCGTCGCCGCCGCGGCAGGGTTGCCGGGCGCGAGCCGGTGGCGACGAAACGGGTGGAGGTGCAACTACCATGCAATCACCACCCCGAAGGCCAAGATCGCCGACTCGCCGGATCCACCTCGACAGCGACTCCACCGCATCTTCGGATCCACGAGCTCGTCGCGATCAGCGCCAAGTTCTTCATGATCGACAACAAGAAGACGCTCGAACTCGCATCGAGCGCCGAAGAGAAGCGCGACGTCAATCCGACAAGCGCGCTGGGCCCTCTGTTGACATGCATGCGCCAGGGGAACCAGGCGATCTGCCGTACGCGGTAGGTTGCCCTGCGTTCACTCGTGAGCTGCGGCAAGTCCAGTGGCCCAGCACGAAGAACTTCAAGCCAGACGTACCGGAGAAGTACGACGGCAAGACGCATCCGTCGGAGTTCCTCAGCATTTACACCATTGCGGTGCAGGCTGCTGGGGGACGGGATGACAAGATCCTTGCCAACTACTTCCCGCTGGTACTCAAGCCCAACGTCAGGTCCTGGCTCATGCACTTGCCGGACAACTCCATATCCTCTTGGGCTGATCTGTGCCATCAGTTTGTCGGCGCCTTCACAGGCGGACACAAGCCTCATGGCCAGGAGAGTGATCTTCATCTGCTCGCCCAGAAGGAAGGAGAGCCCCTGCGCAAGTACATTCAGAGATTCAGCAGTGTGCAGCACAACATCCCAGACGTCCACCCTGCCGCGGTGATCAGCGCGTTCCATCAGAACGTGCGAAACCGCAGGATGCGGGAGGAAATGGCGATGTGCAAGATCAGGGACGTCAGTGAGTTATATGCACTGGCCGACAAGTGTGCACGTGCTGAGGAAGGGAGGAGACTCCCCGGAGAGAATGTAGGAGCGGGAGGATCTGACAGTGAAGATGCTGCCCCGGCAAGGAAAAACCGGCGGCGGAACAACAGAAGGAGGAAAGGCAAAGAGGTGCTAGTTGTTGAGCAGTCCGGCAACGGTGGTGGCGCCAAGGAAGCCAAAGCTGGTGACTCCGGCAAGGAGGTTGCCGCGGAGGTGGCGGTCGCCGACAAGCAGGACGGCACCAACAAGCAGTATTGCAAGATCCACCGCACCAAGGGCCATGATCTCCAGAACTGTAAGAAAGTCGAGCAGCTTGTTGAGCAACAGAAAGCTGAATACGAGCGGCGCGACAAGGAGAAGGCCCAGGAAGGTGCTGGGGGATCCGGCAAGAAACGTCCCGGCCGAGGAGGACGCCGCGGCAAGGCCAAGCAGCGGCAAGGAGACAGACCTCCTCGCGGCCGCGACAAGGATGAAGATGACGACGACGATGAAGACATGGATGATGAGGAGACTGATGAGCAGGAGTTCCAGAAAGCCACAGAGGTCCTGTGCGTTGACGGTGGTGCTTCTCTGCACACCTCGCACCGCCAGCTCAAGCAGTGGGTGCGGGAAGTTAATGCAGCAGAACCACCCGTCGAGTCACGCAAGCCTCTGAAATGGTCCAGCACGCCTATCATCTTTGATATTGAGGACCACCCTGATCGCATAACTGCGGTCGGGTGCTTGCCGATGTTGGTTTCACCAACAATCCGCAACCTCAAGGTCACTAAGATGCTAGTTGACGGCGGGGCCGGCTTGAACCTGATCTCCTCCGCGGTGCTCCAGAAACTCCAGATCCCTGACAGCGAGCTCGAAGAGACCGGTACATTTCAAGGAATCAACCCGGGAAGAAGCAAGCCGAAGGGAAAGATCACGTTGCCGGTAACATTTGGCAGCGAGCTGAACTTCAGGACTGAGAGGGTCACATTTGATGTTGCTGACTTTCCATTACCTTACAATGGAATCCTTGGCCGTCCGGCACTCGCCAAGTTCATGGCAGCCTCTCACTATGCGTACAACATACTGAAAATGCCAGGCCCGATAAGTGTCATCTCTGTCCCTGGCGACAAGAAGGATGCTCTTATCTGTGCCGACAAGATCTACCGGGAAGCAGCAGCCGCAGCAGAACGCAAGACACTTGCCGCTGAAGCTCCCGGGGGGAAGAAGAAGACCAAGTCCGGCAAGAGTTCTGATGCCCACTCCGGCAAGCGCACCTCTTCGGAGTGCTGCGCTACCGTCGAGGACGCACCATCGAGCTCCACCGGCAAGTGTAAGAAGGCAATGACAGCTCCACCTGAGACCAAGAAGGTGTCCGCCAAGGAGGACGGCGCTGGTGGTACCTTCACCATCAGCGCCACTCTTGACCCCAAATAGGAAAGCGCGCTCGTTGCTTTCCTGCGGGCGAATGTCGACGTGTTTGCGTGGCAACCGTCTGATATCCCCGGTGTTCCCAGGAAAGTAATTGAGCACCACCTTGCCGTCTGTCCTCATGCGCGGCCCGTCAAGCAGAAAGTCAGGAAACAGGCAGTGGAGCGCCAAGAATTCATCGCAGAAGAAATCAAGAAGTTGGAAGCAGCAGGCCTTGTCAGAGGAGTGCTCCATCCCACATGGTTGGCCAATCCTGTTGTCGTGCGCAAGGCTAACGGGAAATGGAGGCTTTGTATTGACTTCACTGATGTTAATAAAGCTTGTCCCAAAGACCCATTTCCCTTGCCGCGCATTGACCAGATTGTTGACTCCACAGCCGGATGTGATTTGCTTTCATTTCTTGATGCATACTCAGGATACCATCAGATCTTCATGGCAGAAGAGGATGAAGAGAAAACCGCATTTATCACCCCGTGTGGCACGTACTGCTTCATACGGATGCCTTTCGGTTTGAAGAATGCTGGTTCAACATTCGCAAGGGTAGTCCACCACGCTTTTGAGCCGCAGATGCACAGAAATGTGGAAGCCTACATGGATGACATAGTGGTCAAAAGCAAGAACAGGGCGACCCTGATTCAAGATTTAGACGAGACATTTGCAAATCTGCGCAGGATCAACCTCAAGCTTAACCCCGAGAAGTGCGTGTTTGGAGTCCCATCCGGCAAGCTTCTCGGGTTCTTCGTGTCTCAGCGGGGAATTGAAGCCAATCCCGACAAGATCAAGGCCATTGAGCAGATCGAAGCACCAAAGCGCGTCAAGGATGTACGAAGGCTTGCCGGTTGCGTGGCTGCTCTCAGCAGGTTTATCTCTAGATCTGCTGAGCGCGCCCTGCCATTTTTCAAAATTTTGAAAAAGGCAGGTCCAATGAAATGGACTCCGGAGGCGGAGGCTGCGCTGCAGGACTTGAAGAGATACCTGTCCTCCACTCCAATACTTGTCGCACCTAAGCCGCAAGAGAAGTTGCTGCTGTATATAGCGGCAACCAATCAAGTGGTTAGTGCTGCGTTAGTGGCGGAGAGGGAGGCAGATGATGAGCCAGCAACCACGGCAGATGCATCCAGCGACAAGCAGGGGGCTTCGCCGACAAGCTCTGGTCCCGACAGAGATGGATCTGCGCAGGAGCATGATAAGATGCAGAAGAGAATGGTGCAGCGTCCAGTTTACTTTGTCAGTTCCCTTCTACAGGGGGCTAGATCAAGGTACTCTGGTGTGCAGAAGTTGCTTTTCGGCCTCCTCATGGCCTCGAGAAAGCTGCGCCATTACTTCCAAGCACATGAGATCACAGTCGTCACTCGCTTTCCGCTGAAGAGGATACTGCAAAATCCAGAAGCGACAGGCAGGATTGTCGAGTGGGCGCTGGAACTGTCAAGCTTTGGCCTCAAGTTTGAGAGCACTTCAACTATCCAAAGCAGGGCATTGGCAGAGTTCATAGCAGAATGGACGCCAACACCAGATGAAGAAATTCCAGAGACGAGCATCCCCGTCAAAGAGGCAAGCAAAGAGTGGCTGATGTACTTTGATGGTGCCTTCTCGCTGCAAGGCGCCGGTGCGGGCGTGCTGCTTGTCGCGCCCACCGGAGAGCACCTCAAGTACGTAGTCCAGATGCACTTTCCCAAGGAGCAAGCAACCAACAATACTGCAGAGTATGAAGGATTGCTTGCCGGTCTCAGAATTGCAGCAGACCTTGGGATCAAGAAGCTCATTGTCAGGGGTGACTCACAGCTTGTCGTCCGCCAAGTGAACAAGAACTACCAGAGTCCATTGATGGAAGCATATGTTGATGAAGTGAGGAAGCTAGAAGAGCACTTTGACGGCCTACAGATGGAGCATATCCCAAGAGCTCAGAATGACATTGCTGATGGCCTGTCAAAGTGCGCCGCACTAAAGTTACCTGTGGAACCAGGGATCTTTGTGCTCAAGTTGACTCAACCATCCGTAACACCATCAACTGGACAAAGCAAGAAGAGGAAGTTGGTTTCTGGTGACTACTTTCCGGCAGAGCTCCCCGAAGCCGCCGCCAAGAAAGTCCCCAAGATCAACACCAAGGATGCTGAGGGGCAGTCTGCTCCGGCAAGCCTTATGGTTTGTTCCGTTGAAGCAGACGCTCCCGACAAGTTTTGCTCCGGCAAGCTTGCCGGGGAACATCAAGCTCCGGCAGGGCCGCAAGTCCTTGCCGTAGAAGCGGATGTTCCCGCAGCAGCAGATGTGCCTTTAGTCCTTGTTGTCGAGCCACAAGCTCCAGCATGGGCACAGCAGATTGTCCATTTCCTTCAGACAGGAGAACTTCCCGAAGAGCAAGAAGAAGCGGAAAAAGTAGCCCGGCAGTCAAGTATGTACCAGTTTGTCGATAGCATACTGTACAGAAGAAGACTCAACGGTGTGAAATTGAAGTGTATTTGCCGGGAAGATGGACAAAAGCTGTTGGCAGAGATACATGGAGGCATATGTGGCCACCACATTGGCGCAAGAGCACTTGCCGGCAAAGCTTTCCGGCAAGGTTTCTTTTGGCCGACAGCCCTCCAGGATGCAACTGCACAAGTAACCAAGTGTGAAGCGTGCCAGTTCCACTCCAAACAGATACACCAGCCAGCTCAAGCTCTCCAGACGATCCCTTTATCCTGGCCATTTTCGGTCTGGGGGCTCGATACCCTCGGCCCTTTCCCCCGAGCTGTCGGGGGCTTTGAGTACTTGTACGTCGCAATCGACAAGTTCACAAAGTGGCCGGAAGTGCAGCCAGTGAGGAAGGTGACAGCACAGTCAGCAGTCAAGTTCTTCAGGTCAATTGTTTGCCGTTTCGGGATCCCTAACAGGATCATCACCGACAACGGCACGCAATTCACGAGCCGCACCTTCATGCAGTACGTCCAAGACCTTGGCGCCAAGGTCTGCTTCGCTTCTGTTGCTCATCCAAGAAGCAACGGTCAAGCAGAGAGGGCAAATGCTGAAGTGCTGCGCGGGCTCAAGACCAGAACTTTCGACAGGCTGCGCAAGTGCGGAAGAAACTGGATCGAGGAGCTGCCGGTGGTTCTTTGGTCGATCAGAATGACGCCAAATCGAGCCACTGGCCAGACACCTTTCGCTCTAGTCTATGGAGCAGAGGCAGTTCTCCCCACGGAACTCGTATACGGATCACCTCGAATGCTCGCTTATGATGAGCTTGAGCAAGAACAGCTGCGACAAGACAACGCGCTGCTCCTTGAGGAAGATCGTCTTCAGGCTGCTGTACGAGCTGCTCGATACCAGCAAGCTTTGCGCCGCTACCATAGCCACAAAGTTAAAGCCAGAAGCTTCGAGGAAGGCGACCTTGTTCTTCGGCGCGTCCAGTCCGCCAAGAATTCCAACAAGTTGACGCCGAAGTGGGAAGGCCCTTATCGGGTGAGACGAGTCACAAGGCCCGGCGCTGTCCACCTTGAGACCGAAGATGGCATTCCGGTGAGCAACTCCTAGAAAATAGCACATCTTCGTAAGTTTTTCCCGTAGGGCACGGTTGCTGGAACCCCGTTCCGGCAACCACCTTTTGTACAAGTCTTGCTGCTGTTGTACAAAGCCGGGCGCAGATCCCGTGCATAAGTAAAACCCCATGTGCTCCGCACAACTTGTCCATTTCATGCATTAGTTTCTTTCTTGCATGCGTTATCTGACACTTTGTGTAGCACCTACATCCGGTAAGCAATAACGAGCCGAAGGGCTCCATATCATTATTTTCTCTTTTTTCTTTCTTTTCAACAAAGGAAAAGAAGGTTCCCTCGCACACAAGTTTGCCGGGGGGAAGGAGAAGATTGTGGTATGGACCAGGTGTCGTTCAAGCAAAGTTTTGCCTTGCCGGGAAGCAAACGACAGAAAAGCTAAGTTGCCAAAGTTTGAGCAATCAGTTTTTAAATTTTTGAGTTATCTTCCTCGAACGACCCTGCTTTGTATGGAAAACCTGTGCGCGGAGGAACCAACTCGTGGCTAGTTGCGCCCTTACTTTGTTTCGAGTCCGCTCAACAACTTAAGTGTGCTGCATCTAGTCGCGACAAGGTTTCTTGTCGGAAGCAGCGCCGCCAGCAGGCTGCTGACGTTCCGCACTCAGCGCTCGCGGCTCGGGTGCCTGCGCCGACAAGTTCCCTAGAAGCGTAGGGTAAAAACATACAAAGGAAGGAATCTAGTAGAGGAAATAACATAGCAATTGATAACAGAAATAAAGTTATATTACAAGATAACTTGTCGCAGCTCTAACAGACTGTTTTCATAACATGATTAGCAGCGACAAGGGAAAAGAAGGAATGTGCGGCCTAGTCTACGCGGTCGCCCTCAACCCTCTTGATCTCGCTCACCCTGTCCACAATGGGTGCGACAAGGGCCTTGAGTGCATCCCGATCGGCGTCTGGCGGCAAGGACTTGAGGACGTTGGTGAAGCTGAGGCCTGGATTGCGGAAGGCCACCTTCATCAGCACCTTCTGGAGAACCCCGGCGCAGATTTTGCGCGACTCGTTAGCCAGCTGCTTTGGGATCCTCTCCCGGAGCCGCTGGAGTGCCGTCGCCACGCCCTTGAAGAACAGGCTGAGCTTGGCGCTGGGTTGGAGATTCTCGTCGGAGGGATACCCAAAGTCCTCCATCCCCAGCTGCGCCAGCTCCTCGTCGATGACTACGGCAATATTCACCAGACCCTCGGTCCAGTGCTCCACAGTATCTCTGAACGAGTTCTGGGTAACTGCGATGCTCTCCAGCAGTGCCTTGTCAGCTTTGACCTTCTCTGACAAGGTCTTCTCCCACTCCTTGGCGGCCTCCAGCGTCGGCGTCAGCGTGGCCAGCTTCAGCTCCAGGTCTGCATTGGAATCCTTGGCGGCGCTGAGCTCCTTGCCCCTCTCAGCGAGAAGACCTTGCAGCTCACCATGGGCGGCAGCATCCTTCTCATGCTCACGCTTGAGCGCGGCAAGCTCCTCGCCGCTCTTCCCAATGTTGGCCTCCAGCTGCACCACCTTCTCCTCCAGCTCTTTCTTGGCGGCCTCTGCGATCGCGGCAGCGTCCTTTGCTTCCTTCAGCACCCCGCCAAGTGCTTGCTCGCGCTCGGCGAGCTCCTCCTCGTAGCTGTCTAGGTTGGCCTTCCGCTGCACCAATTCACCTTCTCGCGCGGACTGCTTCTCGGCGGCCAGCCTTTGTTCCTCCTCAGCTTCAGCCTTCTCGAGAAGGAAGGCCGTGCGCTCCTCGTCGAGTCGCTCCCGCTCTCGTGCCAGGGACCGGAGAGCTTCCTGATTGTGGCCCCGGAGCTCCTCCGTGCGCTTCTCCATGTCAACTCCCGCCTTCGCGACAAGCGCTTCCTGGGAAGCCAGCTTGGCTTGCCGGGTGCGGTAGAGTGACAACAGCTTCCGCAGCAGCTGCTCCTCCTCAGGCTCGCCACTGCTGCTGCTGGGCGCGTCGACCAACGACAGTCCAGCAGAGGCGAGCACCTCCTCATCGAAAGTTTCCCCCTCGACCGGCGCCCTGGAGCTCGACGCCCAGGGTAGCTTGATGAAGATATCGTCACCGGCCTTCAAGTAGGCGCCGGGCTGGGGCTCCTCGGAGCCTAGCTCCGCAGAAGCGGCAGAGGGATCGGCGGTCGGCGCAGCGCCTGGCGTTCCTGCGGCCTCAGGGTCATCAGTGCGATCGCCCGACCCCTCGCCGGCTTCTGCGGCGGCAGCCTTGGCGGCCTCCTCGCCGGCGGTCTCATCAGCACCAGCCCCTTCCACGCTGGAGCCCTCTGTCTCCATTGGCTCAGCAGCAGATGGGTCTGAAGAACGAAGAAGGGAGAAAAATCAATCAAAAATCCAAGAGAAGAAAATCAGAAGAAGAAGAACCCAAGGGAAAGTTTTTGGGCAAGTGAATTACCTATGCCAAGATCTGCAGTTGCGGTCTCGGCCGCCGCAGGATCGACAGTGCTGCCCCTTGCCGGAGAGTTCTCCCTTGCCGGAGAGCGCTCCCTTACCGGGAACTCCTCCATTAGCGGCGTAGTCGAAGCAGATGGCACTTCGGGACCAGCTTCCGGGCGCTCCTGATATGGCTGCTCTGCTCCTACACAAATCAACAAGCAAGATATCAACAAAGGAAAAAGCACTCATGCGCGCCTGACAGCAGAAAGCTAACAATGAACTTACGCTGGGGGCTGCGCTAGGGGCTGTTTTGAGGAGTGGTTGCCGGGTCCGTCAAGGTGGTCTCGGACCCACCCCCTGCTGACACGGTGGGGTCATCTTCGATGACAATCACCGCGGCCTTGGCCCTCTTCGCCGCTCTCTGGGCCAGCGTCCTGAAAAGAAAGGAGTCCAGATTGAAGCAAGTCAGATACAAGATAAAAACAGCAAGATTGAAGAACTACAAGAGCACCAAAGAAACTTACTCTTCTTCCTCCTCGACAGAGCTGAGCGCGGAAAGATCGAAGTCCGGCTCCCTTCCGGTGCGGCGAGGCGGAGGAGTAGGATCCCTTGCCCGCTTGGCGGGGGCGGTGGCGGTGGCCCGGGAAGATCCCGCTCCAGTTGCCGCTGCTGCGTGGGGCGCTCCCGCGGCAACATTGCTTGCCGCGGTAGAGCGTGTCGCACGGCTTGGCGGCTGTTGACCCGGCTGCCGCCCCGCTACGTCCGCGCCCTGCGAAGACGCCTTCTTGGCGGGGCCAGGGGCTCCGCCTGCGGCAAGCCTTCTGAAGGCTCGGGCTCTTCCTCGCCGGCATCGCTCGGCTCAGCTTCAGAACCGGCAGGCTCTTCCTCGCCAATGAACTCCGCGCGCTCAGCGAGGTTTGCCGCCTCTGCAGCCTCCGCCTCCTCCATAGTGAACCCGAACGCGCCCGCGGCAGCTGCGGCCGCAACCTCTTCCGCCCTAGTGGCGATGCACTGCAGCTCCTCATCGGTGGTGTCACGGGTGAGGCTCTTCTGCTCGTCAGCGTGGACCGGCACTTCTTCCAAGTTGACGAAGAACGCTTGCACGACGTCATCCGCAGGCTCTTGCCAAGTTGGAACGATTCCGTGGGAATCGCACAACGGCATCATGGCGCGGATCCGGTCAAGCGAAGAATTGTTGCACAATGGAATGACGCCCCTCGGCAGCGTGAATGGGTGCTGGGGGTCGCGTTTGAACAACTCCAGGAGCATTGCATCCAGCTCCAAGACGGTGAAGTCAAGGAGGCGGAAGCCGTAGATGTTCATGATATCGCAGAAGGACTCCGAGAAGGGCGGACAGAGCCCGCAATAGAAGAACAGCGCGAAGAATGGGTACCCATTTGGAGCCAGTTCCGAAGCAGCGGCCGGGAGTACCCTCGTGCGCGGATGCGCCCGCATCTCCGTCGCCCAAAAGAGGTAGAAGTACTCCCTCATCTCCTTTACGCCGAGCTGGGGGGAGAAGATCGCCCGCTCCTTCCGCAGCGCCGCGAGCCGCTGCGCCTCGGCCGACTTCACGCCCTTTCCCTTGTCGGCTTTCGGAGCCATGGCGGAGGTGGTGGGGGAGGTCGACGGTGTTGGTGATGCTGGTGGCAATGGGGGGCGGAGCACTGCTCTCTCGGCTTCGGGAAGAAGGGGGGGAGCGGCGGAGGTTCGTGAAGATGGAGTAGTAGCAACCAGCGAAGGGGAACGAACTGCCCCTGTTTCCTCTGCTTATAAAGAGGGACGGGGTGGACGTTTCGCCCTTCCGAATAAAGAACCACCCACGATCTCTCCCACGATGCCGCATTCAACGCGTGCCGTTAGGGGAGAGCGCGGTGGATACAGAGCGAGATTCGGTGTGGCCCAGTCCACGTGTGCTCGTGCCCTATCTTGGGCCTGGCCCAACAGCGCTAGGCACCGTGTCTGGCCCAGGCCCGGGGGCTCCTGTCGGTGTACTAGATAGGGGTACCCTAGTACCCCGAACATGTGCACGGGCAGTTGTAGCACCCCGCGGCAAGGCTTGCCAGGCTAACACCAAGATCCTCCGTGGTTCCCTTGGAGCCATTCAAGAACAAAGTATTTAAGCTCAGGAGACAAGGCCCCGGCAAGAGGAGCTTGCCGGGAAGGCCAACCGAGGCACTCCAAGGAACTTGCCGCGACGCGCCACGCGCTCCGGCAAGGCAACAAGGCCCCGGCAAGAGGAGCTTGCCGGGAAGACCAACCAAGGTACCTCGAGGCCCGGTGAGCGACAAGCCTCCGGACCCGACAAGATAACAGCAGCGGCAAGGCGCTTGCCGCGGCAGGCGGCCACTCTGTGCCCACACTCCAGCGCATCCACCAACGTGTCGCTCTGGGGGCCTCTCCAGGCGCGCGTGGCGGGAGGCTGTGCAGCCAGCGGTGCGCAGCGGCATGCGAAGCTGACATGATCGCCATCGTGGCGAACGGTGGCGCCCCTAACGGTCCTTTTCTGCATTGTTTGGGCGACTCAGACGGGCATTTAATGCCCTTGTCCCCTGTCGTCAGGGTTAGGTAGGGTGCACTATACAAGTAACTGTACCAACCACCTCACTTTTTACATTTGTACCCTTCCCTGCGTTGCCACCTGTCGGTGACCCCTTTAGCGTATAAAAGTAGGCCCATGCGCAACATAGAGGGGGTTCGGGAGGTTCGGGTCGACTGGTTCGCGAAGTTCGACTAGTTCGGAACCCAGAAAAACACTAGGCTCTCTCTCTCTGGAGCAAGAATACAAGATAATACAACCAGACAAGCAGCAGTAGGAGTGTTATCTCTCCGGAGAGCTCCGAAGCTGGGTAAACTGCTCGTGTGCTTCGCCTCGATCTGCTCTTCGTGCGATCTCCGCCCCCCGCCGAACCGAAAGGGGCCCGGTCCGCCGGCCCCATAGGTGTTCATGGATAAGTTTCCCCGGCAAGGCGCTTGCCGCGGCAGGCGGCCACTCTATTCCCACGCTCCAGTGCATCCACCAACGTGTCGCTCTGGGGGCCTCTCCAGGCGCGCGTGGCGGGAGGCTATGCAGCCAGCGGTGCGAAGTGGCATGCGAAGCTGACAAGATCGCCATCATGGCGAACGGTGGCGCCCCTAACGGTCCTTTTCTGCACTATTTGGGCGACTCAGACGGGCATTTAATGCCCTTGTCCCCTACCGTCAGGGTTAGGTAGGGTGCACTGTACAAGTAACTGTACCAACCACATCACTTTTTACATTTGTACTCTTCCCTGCGTTGCTACCTATTGGTGACCCCTTTAGCGTATAAAAGGAGGCCCATGCGCAACGTAGAGGGGGTTCGGGAGGTTCGGGTCGACTGGTTCGCGAAGTTCGACTAGTTCGGAACCCAGAAAAACACTAGGCTCTCTCTCTGGAGCAAGAACACAAGATAATACAACCAGACAAGCAGCAGTAGGAGTATTATCTCTCCGGAGAGCTCCGAAGCTGGGTAAACTGCTCGTGTGCTTCGCCTCGATCTGCTCTTTGTGCGATCTCCGCCCCCCGCCGAACCGAAAGGGGCCCGGTCCGCCGGCCCCATAGGTGTTCGTGGATCAGTTTCCCCCGACAAACAGAGTAACGCATTAAGAAAGATGACATGATGTAGAGGGATAAACTCAAGCAATATGATATTAACCCATCTTTTTATCCTCGATGACAACAATACAATACGTGCCTTGCTGCCCCTGCTGTCACTGGGAAAGGACACCGCAAGATTGAACCCAAAGCTAAGCACTTCTCCCATTGCAAGAAAGATCAATCTAGTAGGCCAAACCAAACTGATAATTCGAAGAGACTTGCAAAGATAACCAATCACACATGAAAGAATTCAGAGGAGATTCAATTATTTCTCATAGATAAACTTGATCATAAACCCACAATTCATCAGATCTCGACAAACACACCGCAAAAAGAGTTACATTGAATAGGTCTCCAAGAAGATCAAGGAGAACTTTGTATTGAGATGCAAAGAGAGAGAAGAAGCCATCTAGCCAATAACTATGGACCCGAAGGTCTGTGGTAAACTACTCACAACTCATCGGAGAGGCTATGGTGTTGTTGTGGAAGCCCTCCGTGGTCGATTCCCCCTCCGGCGGATACAAAAGGCTCCAAGATGGGATCTCATGGATACAGAAGGTTGCGGCGGTGGAAATAGTTTTCCGTGGTGCCCCTGGATGTTTTCAGGGTACGTGGATATATATAGGCGAAGGAGGTAGGACAGGGGAGCCATGAGAGGCCCATGAGGGTGGGTGGCGTGCCCACCCCCCTAGGGCGCGCCCTCCTGCCTCGTGGCCGCCTCGGCTGCTTCTTGACGTCCACTCCAAGTCTCCTGGATTGCGTTTGTTCCAAAAAGATTGCTCCCGAAGGTTTCATTCCGTTTGCACTCCGTTTGATATTCCTTTTCTTCGAAACACTGAAATAGGCAAAAAACAGCAATTCGGGCTGGCCTCCGGTTAGTATGTTAGTCCCAAAAATGATATAAAAGTGTAAAGTAAAGCCCATAAACATCCAAAACGTGTAATATAATAGCATGGAACAATCAAAAATGATAGATGCGTTGGAGACGTATCAGCAGGCTGGGCTGGATACCCCCATATCCAGAACACCTACAGTAGCCCCTGGGCCCAAGGCGCGCTCAGACTTGGCTTCCAAGCGAAGCCAAAGGGCAAGTGCAGAGTGCCACGGGCCCTAACTGCCTGCAGCCTTGATGACGCATGGCGATTGATGGGACATGGGCGACTCCACTTCCCCATGCTGCCTCGGCAACTGTTTCCATCTTACAAAAGGGGTGACATCTGCCGCCAGGCTTTCATTGCCCCTTCTTAGCCTAGCTCCAGATCTCCTTCACCCAGCATCGGAAGAACTTACCAGATCTACTGATTTCCCCTCCAAACTTTCGCCCCATGGCTGCTGAGAAGTCCACCACCTCAGTTTCTGCCGCATGCTTCGCCTGGTACAAGCCGGTGCTGCTTGCACCCTCCGTGGCCGGGGAGAAGCTCCAGACCGCGCTCCTCCTAACGACGAGTGAGGATAATGAGTGGAAGGGGACGGTGCTCCGGGTCGCCGCCGCTGCGCCGGAGCCCGCGAGCAGTACCTTCTTCCCTTTCTTCCTGCACAGCGTCTACTCGGGGCTGGTGTTCCCATTCTCCCGCTTCTTCTACGTCGTTCTTCACCATTATGGCCTCCACGCGCTCCACATTCATCCCCACTCCATCCTCCTGTCTATTTTTGCCTTTTACTGTGAGGCGTTCGTGAGGGTGATTCCCTCCGTCGCCATGCTCCGCCACTTCTTCTTCCTCCGCATGAATGGAGACCATCCCGCTGGGTGCGTCAGCTTTGTTGCAGCCCGGGGCGGCAACGCGGTCTCCTGCGCCGGGAAGAAGGTGGAGGATGCCCTGAAGTGGTGGTGATAACCCACAAGTGTAGGGGATCGCAACAGCTTTCGAGGGTAGAGTATTCAACCCAAATTTATTGACTCGACACAAGGGGGGCCAAAGAATATTCTTAAGCATTAGCAGTTGAGTTGTCAATTCAAGCACACCTGGATAACTTAGTATCTGCAGCAAAGTATTTATTAGCAAAGTAGTATGATAGTAATGGTAACGGTGGCAAAAGTAAAGACAACAATTTTGAAGTAGTTGTAACAATAACAACGGAAAAGTAAATAAGTGAAGCACAATATGTGAAAAGCTCATAGGCATTGGATCAGTGATGGATAATTATGTCGGATGCGATTCCTCGTGTAATAGCTATAACATAGGGTGACACAAAACTAGGTCCAGTTCATCAATGTAATGTAGGCATGTATTCCGAATATAGTCATACGTGCTTATGGAAAAGAACTTGCATGACATCTTTTGTCCTACCCTCCGTGGCAGCGGGGTCCTAGTGGAAAATAAGGGATATTAAGGCCTCCTTTTAATAGAGAACCTGTCACACCCTGATTTTCATGCCACAACACTTAAGTCAATAAATCATGCTAAAATGAGGTTTGACAAAAACTTTTGAGTGTTTTGTCTTTGCTTTGATGGAATGTTTGACTGCTGTTTGCAAGTGCTCTAAAAATCAAATAAATCCTCCAACTCTTATACTCCTTCCCCTTGATCCAAAAACCTTTCCCAATGATCATGCCATGTGTATAGGACATAAAAATAATTTCTTACAAAAATAATTTGGCCAAATAGTATTTTCAAAAATTAGTTTTTCCAAAAAAACCTGAATTGAGATTTGCACTGCAAGTACTTAATTAAGGGCAGTAAAAATCTTTCCAAAAATATATTTGACTCCTATTAGATATAGGATACCCATAAACCATAAAAATATAATTTTAAAAGTTATTTCCCTATTTTATTTAAAAGCTTTTTCTTAAGGCCAGAAATGGTCTTTAATAGGGGAAAATCATTTTATTGTTTCAAAAATATTTGACAAAAACCTAGGGAAATTCAGTGGACATATATTGTACATATATAAGAGTTTCAACACATGGTCATGTTCAAAATATTGGTCAAATCCCTCAAAAACCCTTTCTAGATATTTCAAGCTTTTGAAATATTTACAAAGGAAATATTCTCCAAAAATTCCAAGAAAATTCTAGCATGTCACATATGACATGTTTGATGATCTTGACAAGTATCATGTCATGGAGAATAGTATAACCCCATGAAATCCCCTCAAAACAATTTCTGTCCATTTTGAAGTTTGGGCAACTTTACATTGCCAAGTTTCTCCTTTTGATCTAAACTTTTGTGGACATGTTCAGGACCTCTAATAATGACACTACACCAAGTGGTGCATCAAGGAGAATAGATTTGCATGCCTAAATCTTGGAAAATCCATTTCTGTTCATTTCTAGGGTTTACAAAAGTTGCATTGGCAACTTTGCCCAAATGGACTCAACCTTGGTGGAACCTATTATTATCTCATTCCATTTGACCCTGTCAAGCCTCATGACAAGAGGAGTTCATCTTCTTGCCCAAAACCATATCAAACACCTTCTGCATGTTAACTAAAAACCCTGTTTGGGGCTCTTCCACTAATCTCCATGAGCTCCACTTTTTACCACAGCCCCTCCTAGTTCCCTTGCACCTCCAGTAACAATGGCAAATCCACAACTCAATTATTGGATGGGTAAAACCCCACTTTCTCTCTCTGGACAACCCATTTCCCCCCTCTCTCAACCCCACTCCTTTCCTACTGGCCATCCATGGCATCCAATGCTTCTCCCTCATTCTTTAATTTCCCCTAGAGCTACCAGACACTTTTGGACGCGCCCACATCACATAGAAAATGGCCATGACGGCCATTAGGGCGCTCTAGAGCACGCTACAGTGCGCTCCCGCACTGTAGCAGCCCCCTTCCAACCGCCTCCGGCCACCTTGGGCCTCCCCAGCGCGCCCGACGATGCGCCTCGACGTCCATGACACGCAATGCTATCGGGCCCCTCCTCCCTTGCCCTTGTTCTACCTCCTCGAGCTCACCCGAGCGCGGCCTGGACCGCGCCCATGGTGCACCGGTGCCCCCCCTATATAGAGCCTCCCCCCGAGCACTCCCTCGACTCTTCTGGATATCTCTCTCTCCCGTGCACCTCCCAGACAACATCCCTCTCCCCTAGTGCTCTCCTGCCCTCTCCATGGCCGGAGTGCCGCCGCCGACCGCCGCTCGGATTCGGGTACCACGGACCCTCTCTCTTCTCCCTACCCACTCCAGTACTCCCTCACCACCACCACGAAGCCCCCCATCGCCTCCATTCTTCCCCAGGACGCCCCTGCGCTCGAAGCCGGCAATGGCCAATGCCATCCTCCGCCGCGGGAGAAGGCCCGCTCCTCACCAAGGAAGCTAGCGCCTGTAGTGTGGCCTCCCGGATGCGACACGTTTCCCCGAGCACTCCGGTGGCTGGATCACCGGAAACGGTGGCCGGTAGCGCCGGCAGTCGCCGTCGACGTCTCCCCTGCCTCGCCTCCTCTGCTTCGGGCGGGAGGTTGAGGACAACGCCATGAAGCCTAGTGGGCCCCGCCTGTCAACGGCTTGGCGCAGGGCCTGAGCCACTGACGGGTGGGCCTGCCACGTTTAAGTGGACATGGGTCCAGATCGGAGCCGCCTCCCGTGCGAGAAGGCGTAGTACCGGAGTACGCCTTCAACGTCGCCTCCTACTCTCGCGTGGCCGAGCCAATGGGCCGGCCCAGTGCGCAGAGGCACTATATAGTGCTCAGCGCACGCTTTAGGTATAACCTAATTCCTTTTCTTTCTCTTTTTCCGGTAGGATTGTAAAATCCATAAACAATTCAAATCAAATCCAAATTTGATGATTCAAATTTCTAGTAGTTCCTAAAATCATTACCTATCACATGGTTCTATTTTCACATTTTTCCAGAAGCATCTCCTTCACAAATATTTATGAAATCCCCCTTTTTCCATTTCTATGATAAACTTTAGAAATCACAGAGAGCCCATTTTTTATCCAAATGTCATGATTGAAATTCCTATATACTTGTAAGTTCAAACCTTAGTTTTTGAACATTTTTCCTAGTACTTTATCTGCCACATGAAATATTGGCCCATTTCTCCATATATTGCTAACTTTGCAAATTCATAGGAAATTCATTTGAACCCCAAATCCAGTGAAACCAACTCCTAGATGCTTCTAAAATTATTCCTTGTTAAATGGATGCCTTTGATCATTTTTTTAAATAGTTCTTCTGTACACTTCTTGCAAATCCATAAACCCCTTGATTCCATCATATCGAAATGTTTAGAAATATCCATTGATCCACTTCCAATGAAATCACCTTGGTCATTCCTCATATAACCAGAGGTATCCTAGAAAAGTCCAACTCTTATTTTTGGAGCACTTTTATTTCCTGCCTTGTTGTGTTGCTTATTATGGTTGGTTTCGACGATAGTTGACGAAGTAGACGAAATGCTCGGAGTTGGACCAGAGATATTTGAAGACCTCGAAGACTTTGTTAAAACAGGCAAGCAGCCCTTTGACCATGTCTATGAAACCCTTTTTATGCATGTCATATAGCACCATATTATTGTTGCAACGGAATCATGATGGGGTGGTAACCACTTTGATGGTTTGCCACCGTACTTCCTCGTTGATACTTGCATTGTGCATGACCCTACCTTCTTATGAGGGTTATGCCGGTGGGAGTAGATAGGATGCTAAAGTAGATGCTACGCAAAAAGGGACGGGTATATGCATGATGAAGGAGACAAAAGTATTTTCAAAAGACTTTTCGAAAACCTCGTCGGGTGCCACTTATGCCCGAGGGAGATGATGAGATGGGTAACCACTTGATGACGAAGTGGTGTACCAAGGCAAGTGTGTGTGTTGTTTTCGAAAACAGATTAGATTTAAGATTTGATGACTGTCCCAACCTTACATGCGCAACCACTCTACCCTTATATGGGAAACGGCATTATTGATTACCTAGACCGATACTAGCTTGGAGCCCGCATTACTAGTGACGGCAGATTTGTTGGTGCGCTCTCTCGGGACGGGGTCATGCCAGGTAGGGCGGCCATGACTGTTTTCACAGGGCACCGGAAACACCGTTGTGTCCCCTCTCGGATGTTACGATCTCGAGTGAGTCTCGTATGATGTACATCGTGAGGATACAGAGCAACGAGTGGACTCCTTGTTAGTGTCGCCTAGGGAAAGGTAGTGATCGGGTGCTTACCCCGAGTACTTGAGGTATCGCGGGTCGTGGATGACACGGAAGTTCCCCGGATCTTGTGGGTAAAGTGTGCAACCTCTGCAGAGTGTAAAGCTATTCGAATAGCCGTGTCCACGGTCAAGGACAGTTGGGCGGTGCTGCTTAAACTATGTCCAGAGTTTTACAACCGTGTGTGTGAGTTGATAAAACTACTTGGGTCAAGTCAAAGGACTTGACATGATTGAGTTGGGTTGGTGCCCACTCTATTTATGTTGATATCTTTAAGTTGTCCTCATGGTTACTTGAATTCTCCTGATGCATGTCTTACAAGTTGTTGAACATGTCATTGCACTCAAAACTAGCTTTCTGCAAAAATTTACCTATATCATGCATTGTTGTATCTTGAACCAAAATATGGGTTGCTTGAGAGTACATTCAAAGTACTCATTGGCTTGCCACTGGTTATTTTATTGTCCAGGCATGAAAGAACAGGATGTAATGAAGAGTACGTTGGTGACGAACATGCGAGCTAGGACGCTTCCTAGTCAGAACGCCTGTAGGGTTAAGGCAGATGGCATGGGTCCAAGTTGTTATTGAAGATTTCCGCTACGATGATACACTCAAGACTTGACCATAATGGTCCTACTTGTGTAAAACGGTATGTATGGATGTAAGACTCTTGTTATTCATCTTCTGTGAGTTCAGTGAGCATTGATCTCTGGGGTCACTGTACATGTGCATTCGGTGATCTCGACTTATGAGTCGGGGTCCCCACAGAACCGGAACAAAGCATTAGCACATAGTGAATACATGAACTCCTCAAACTATGGTCATCACTAAGAAGTATCCCGATTATTGTCACTTCGGGGTTGTCGGATCATAACACATAATAGGTGACTATAGACTTGCAAGATAGGATCAAGAACTCACATATATTCATGAAAACATAATAGGTTCAGATCTGAAATCATGGCACTCGGGCCCTAGTGACAAGCATTAAGCATAGCAAAGTCATAGCAACATCAATCTCAGAACATAGTGGATACTAGGGATCAAACCCTAACAAAACTAACTTGATTACATGGTAAATCTCATACAACCCATCACCGTTCAGCAAGCCTACGATGGAATTACTCACGCACGGCGGTGAGCATCATGAAATTGGTGATGGAGGATGGTTGATGATGACGACGGTGACGAATCCCCCTCTCCGGAGCCCCGAACGGATTCCAGATCAGCCCTCCCGAGAGAGATTAGGGCTTGGCGGCGGCTCCGTATCGTAAGACGCAGTGAAACTTTCTCTCTGATTTTTTTCTCCGCGAAACGGAATATATGGAGTTTGAATTGAGGTCGGAGCATCAGGGGGCCCACGGGACAGGGGGGGCGCGCCCAGGGGGGAGGGCATGCCCCCCACCCTCGTGGACAGGGTGTGGGCCCCCTGGCCTTCATTCTTTCGCCAGTATTTGTTATATTTTCCAAAAGTTACCTCCGTGGATTTTCAGGTCATTCCGAGAACTTTTGTTTTCTGCACAATAAACAACACCATGGCAGTTCTGCTGAAAACAGCGTCAGTTCGGGTTAGTTTCATTCAAATCATGCAAGTTAGAGTCCAAAACAAGGGCAAAAGTGTTTGGAAAATTAGATACGTTCGAGATGTATCAACTCCCCAAGCTTAAACCTTTGCATTGTCCTCAAGCAATTCAGTTGACAAACTGAAGGTGATAAAGAAAAACTTTTACAAACTCTATTTGCTCTTGTTGTTGTAAATATGTAAAGCTAGCATTCAAGTTTTCAGCAAAGATTCTGAACTAACCATACTCACAATAACACTTAGGTCTCACATTTACTCATATCAATGGCATAATCAGCTAGCGAGCAATAATAATAAAAATCGGATGACAACACTTTCTCAAAACAATCATAATATGATATAACAATATGGTATCTCGCTAGCCCTTTCTGAGACCGCAAATCATAAATGCAGAGCACCTTTAAAGATCAAGGACTGACTAAACATTGTAATTCATGGTAAAAGAGATCCACTCAAGTCATACCCAACATAAAATAATAGTAATGAATGCAAATGACAGTGTGCTCTCCAGCGGGTGCTTTTTAATAAGAAGGTGATGACTCAACATAAAAGTAAATAGATAGGCCCTTTGCAGAGGGAAGCAGGGATTTGTAGAGGTGCCAGAGCTCGATTTTAAAATAGAGATGAATAACATTTTGAGCGGCATACTTTCACTGTCAACGCAACAACTATGAGATGGCGATATCTTCCATACTACATGCATTATAGGCAATTCCCAAAAAGAATGGTAAAAGTTTATACTCCCCCACCACCAACAAGCATCAATCCATGGCTTGCTTGAAACAACGAGTTCCTCCAACTAACAACAGCCCTGGGGGAGTTTTGTTTAATTATATTGATTTGCCTTGATCTTTTTGATCATGGGACTGAGCATCTCGGTTACCGGTCATTTTCTCTTGAATGAGGAGCGGAGTCCACTCCTCTGTAGAATAACCCACCTAGCATGGAAGATACAGATAGCCCTAGTTGAAACATGAGCTGCTCGAGCATACAAAACAGAATTTCATTTGAAGGTTTGGAGTTTGGCACATACAAATTTACTTGGAACAGCAGGTAGATACCGCATATAGGAAGGTATGGTGGACTCAAATGGAACAACTTTGGGGTTTATGGAATTTTGATGCACAAGCAGTATTCCCGCTTAGTACAGGTGAAGGCTAGCAAAAGACTAGGAAGCGACCAACTGAGAGAGCGACAACAGTCATGAACATGCATTAAAATTAATTCACACTGAGTACAAGCATGAGTAGGATATAATCCACCATGAACATAAATATCATGAAGGCTATGTTGATTTGTTTCAACTTCATGCGTGAACATGTGCCAAGTCGAGTCACTCAATTCATTCAAAGGAGGATACCATCCCATCATACCACATCATAATCATTTTAATAGCATGTTGGCACGCAAGGTAAACAATTATAACTCATAGCTAATTAAGCATGGCACAAGCAACTATAATCTCTAAATGTCATTGCAAATATGTTTACTTCATAATAAACTAAATCAGGAACGATGAACTCATCATATTTACAAAAACAAAAGTGGTCGAGTTCATACCATCTTTTCTCATCTCAATCAGTCCATCATATATCGTCATTATTGCCTTTCACTTGCACGACCGAACGGTGTGTATAATAATAATAGTGCATGTGCATTGGACTAAGCTGGAATCTGCAAACATTCAACTCAAGAGAGAAGACAAAGTAATATGGGATCTAAGTTAAATCAACAATCATGCATATGAGAGCCACTAAACATTTTCAATATGGTCTTCTACTCTCGAACCCCAAAGAAAAGAAAAGAAAAGAAAACTATTTACACGGGAAAGCTCCCAACAAGCAAGAAGAAGAACGAGAAATCTTTTTGGGTTTTTCATTTTAATTTCTACTACAAGCATGGAAATTAAACTAACTATTTTTTGGTTTTTCTTAAGGATTATCAAACACACAAGAAGAAGGCTAGAAAAAGAAATTAAACTAAGATGGATAATACAATGAAAGAGTATGAGCACCGACAACTAGAATAGTGTGTGAACATGAATGTAAAGTCGGTGAGAAATACGTACTCCCCCAAGCTTAGGCTTTTGGCCTAAGTTGGTTTATTGCCAAGGATAGCCTGGCTGATATCCGTAGTAATAACTAGGGTCGTACTGAGATGCAGCAGCGAGTGCATCCTGAGCTGTGACATGTTGGCGAGCCGCCTCCACTCTCCCCTCGTGTTCAGCTGCCTCCTCCCTGGTAACAACATATCTTTGTTTTGCCTGGTAATCAAAAAGGAAAGGAACAGGGAGAGTAACATGGACAGAGCTACATCTGTCAAAGATTAGTCGATACTGAAGGAATTGTTCATTCCTCAAAAGAAAACGATGTTTGACCATCGCGTCGATAAGCATGAAGCAACTCCTTATCCCCCTCTCGTGGGGCTATACCAAGATAATTAGCAACACGGGTCGCATAAATCCATCCAAATAAATCTCCAGATAAACCATTATTATGCAACCTACGTGCAACTATTGCCCCCAAGTTGTAATCTTTATTACCTAACACAACACTTTTGAGGACACAAAGATCAGGGACACACATATGACATGCTTCATCTTTATCGTTAATGCATCTACCAATGAAGAGAGCAAAATAATGTATAGCAGGAAAATGAATGCTCCCTATGGTAGCTTGCGGTATATCCCTAGATTCTCCCAGAGTAATACTAGCAAGAAAGTCTTTATATTCAGATCTATGGGGGTCATTAACATTGCCCCACTGCGGGAGTTTGCAAGCAGTTGTAAAATCCTCTAAGTCCATGGTATAAGATTTATCATAAATATCAAACAGGACACTCTGAGAATTACATGAAGATTTATATTTAAACCTTCTCACAAATGAATCAGTCAATTGATAGTACTGAGGACACTTATCTTGTAAGAAGTCCTCAAGATCGGCATTACGCACATATGCGTCAAATTCATCCTTAATGCCTGCATTGATCATAAAATCCTCTGACGGCCACTCACAAGCTCGCACTTCTGCATCCATTGGTGGTTCATCGTCTTGCTCATGCATAGCACGCCTGGGTCCTTTCTTTGTTGAGGAACCACCTTGGTACATTCTCCTAGACATATTTCTTTTTCTGAAAAAGTTCTGAAATTTTTAGTAACTTCAAAATAAAAGTGAATATAACTAAACAAGATTGGTAGCAACTACTCCTACAAGTGCCCGGGGCCTATATCATGCATTAGAATTGCTTGGGACCTCATAAATTTGTCATGCAAGCTCAAGAACAGGGTCACCTATGCAGCAAAAATTTGCAAAGAATAAAGGACTAGAACAAAAACTAATTGGATCAATGGAGGAGTCACATACCAAGCAACGATCTCCCAAAGCAGTTTTGTGAATGGAGCGTTGAGCAAGGAGATCAAAAATCGCAGCAAAATGAGCTAGAACTCTTGCTTGAGTTGGATGGGGATTTTTTTGGGAAGAAGATGGAGTGTGTGGGTGCAGGAATAAGTGGAGGGGGCCCACCGTGGTCCCACGAGATAGGGGGGCACGCTCAGGGGGTGTGAGCACGCCCTCCACCCTCGTGGCCAGGTGCTTGCCCCCCCCCCCTGCAGTGTTTTTAGTGCCTAAAATCTTCATATAATCCATAAAAAATCATACTAAATTTGCAGGGCACTTGGAGCACTTTTATTTTCGGGATATTTTTTATTGCACGGATAATTCAGAAAATAGACAGATAATACTATTTTTGCTTTATTTATTCTAAATAACAGAAAGTAAAAAGAGGGTACAGAAGGTTGTGCCTTCTAGTTTCATCCATCTCATGATCATCAAAATGAATCCACTAACAAGGTTGATCAAGTCTTGTTAACAAACTCATTCCGAATAACATGGAACCGGAGAAATTTCGAATAACACTAGGTTACCTCAACGGGGATATGAACATCCCCAACAATAAGAATATCATATTTTTTCTTGACATTAGGGAGAGGAAATTCAAAACCTCCAATAATGATAGTTGGAATTTTTCCAATAGAATTGATGCTATGAACTTGAGATTGTTTCCTCGGAAAGTGTACCATATGCTCGTTACCATTAACATGAAAAGTGACATTGCCTTTGTTGCAATCAATAACAGCCCCTGCAGTATTCAAAATGGGTCTACCAAGGATAATCGACATACTATCGTCCTCGGTGATATCAAGAATAACAAAGTCCGTTAAGATAGTGACATTTGCGACCACAATAGGCACATCCTCACAAATACTGACAGGTATGGCAGTTGATTTATCAGCCATTTGCAAAGATATTTCAGTAGGTGTCAACTTATTCAATTTAAGTCTATGATATAAAGAGAGAGGCATAACACTAACACCGACTCCAAGATCACATAAAGCAGTTTTAACATAATTTCTTTTAATGGAGCATGGTATAGTGGGTACCCCTGGATCTTCAAGTTTCTTTGGTATTCCACCCTTAAAAGTGTAATTAGCAAGCATGGTGGAAATCTCAGCTTCTGGTATCTTTCTTTTATTTGTAATGATATCCTTCATATACTTAGCATAAGGATTTAATTTAAGCATATCAGTCAAGCGCATACGTAAGAAAATAGGTCTAATCATTTCAGCAAAGCGCTCAAAATCCTCATCATCCTTTGTCTTGGATGGTTTAGGAGGAAAGGGCATGGGTTTCTGAACCCATGGTTCTCTTTCTCTACTATGCTTCCTAGCAACAAAATCTCTCTTATCATAATATTGATTATTTGATCGTGGGGTTATCAAGATCAACAGCACGTTCAACCTCTACTTCATTGTTATTGCTAGGTTGAGCGTCAACATGAACATTATCATTAAGATTATCACTGGGTTCATGTTCATGACCTGATTGTGTTTCGGCATCAGAAATAGAAATATCATTGGGATTCTCAGGTGTGTCTACTACAGGTTCACTAGAAGCATGCAAAGTCCTATCATTTTTCTTTTTCTTCTTTGAAGAACTAGGTGCCTCTAAATTATTTCTCTGAGAATCTTGCTCGATTCTCTTGGGGTGGCCTTCAGGATATAAAGGTTCCTGAGTCATTCTACCAGTTCTAGTAGCCACTCTAACAGCAAAGTCATGCTTATTATTTAATTCATCAAGCAAATCACTTTGAGCTTTAAGTACTTGCTTCGCTTGAGTGCTAACCATAGAAGCATATTTGCTAATGAGTTTAACTTCACCTTTAACTCTAGCCATATAATCACTCAAGCGTCCTATTTCGAAAGCATTATTCTTTAATTCTCTACCAACATAAGCATTAAAACTTTCTTGTCTAGCCATAAAGTCATCAAATTCATCTAAGCATGGGCTATGAAATTTAGTAGAAGGAATTTCAACTTTATCATATCTATAGAGAGAATTTACCTTTGCTACCTGTGTCGGGTTATCAAGACAATGTAATTCTTCAATAGGTGGTATATTAAGACCATGTATTTCTTCAATAGGTGGTAAATTCTTAATATCTTCAGCTTTAATACCTTTTTCTTTCATTGATTTCTTTGCCTCTTGCATATCTTCAGGACTGAGAAATAGAACGCCCCTCTTCTTCAGAGTGGGTTTAGGAATAGGCTCAGGAGTTGGCTCAATTGGCTCAGGGATTGCCTTAGGAATTGGCTCAGGAAGAGTCCAATTATTTTCATTAGTCAACATATTATAGTAATTCAGCTTGGTCGACTGTTCTTTCCCTGAAAACACAACCAGCACAACTATCCAAGTAGTCCTTGGAAGCATCGGTTAGTCCATTATAAAAGATATCAAGTATTTCATTTTTCTTAAGAGGGTGATCAGGCAAAGCATTAAGTAATCGGAGAAGCCTCCCCCAAGCTTGTGGGAGACTCTCTTCTTTGATTTGCACAAAACTATATATTTCCCGCAAGGCAGCTTGTTTCTTATGAGCAGGGAAATATTTAGCAGAGAAGTAATAAATTATATCCTGGGGACTACGCACACAACCAGGATCAAGAGAATTAAACCAAGTTTTAGCATCGCCCTTTAATGAAAACGGAAATATCTTAAGGATATAAAAATAGCGAGACTTCTCATCATTAGTAAACAGGGTGGCTATATCATTTAACTTGGTAAGATGCGCCACAATAGTTTCAGATTCAGGGCCATAAAAAGGATCAGATTCAACCAAAGTAATTATCTCGGGATCAACAGAGAATTCATAATCCTTATCAGTAACACAGATGGGTGAAGTAGCAAAGGCGGGGTCAGGTTTCATTCTAACATTAAGAGATTGCTGCTTCCATTTAGCTAATAACTTCTTAAGATCATATCTATCTTTGCAAGCAAAGATAGATCTAGCAGCTTCCTCATCCATAACATAACCCTCGGGAACAACAGGTAATTTATAATCAGGGGGAGAACTTTCATCATCACTATCATCAATAATAGCATCTTCAATAATTTCATTCTTACCCTAGCAAGTTGTTCATCAAGAAATTCACCTAATGGCAAAGTAGTATCACGCACGGAAGTAGTTTCATCATAAGCATCATGCATAGCAGAAGTGGCATCATCAATAACATGCGACATATCAGAATTCATAGCAGTAGCAGGTTTAGGTGTCGCAAGCTTACTCAAAACAGAAGGAGAATCTAGTGCAGAGCTAGATGGCAGTTCCTTACTTCCCCTTATACTTGAGGGAAAAATCTTGGTTCTTTCGTCTTTGAAGTTCCTCATAGTGATCATCAGATATAAATCCCAAGTGACTCAAAGAATAGAGCTATGCTCCCTGGCAACAGCGCCAGAAATTAGTATTGATAACCCACAAGTGTAGGGGATCGCAACAGCTTTCGAGGGTAGAGTATTCAACCCAAATTTATGGATTCGACACACAGGGAGCCAAAGAATATTCTTAAATATTAGCAGTTGAGTTGTCAATTCAACCACACCTGGATAACTTAGTATCTGCAACAAAGTATTTAGTAGCAAAGTAGTATGATAGTAATGGTAACGGTGGCAAAAGTAAAGATAGCAGTTTTGTAGTAGTTGTAACAATAACAATGGAGAAGTAAATAAGCGAAGCACAATATGTGAAAAGCTCGTAGGCATTGGATCAGTGATGGATAATTATGTCGGATGCGATTCCTCATGTAATAGCTATAACATTGGGTGACACAGAACTAGCTCCAGTTCATCAATGTAATGTAGGCATGTATTCCGAATATAGTCATACATGCTTATGGAAAAGAACTTGAATGAAATCTTTTGTCCTACCCTCCCGTGGCAGCGGGGTCCTAGTGGAAACTAAGGGATATTAAGACCTCCTTTTAATAGAGAACCGGAACAAAGCATTAGTACATAGTGAATACATGAACACCTCAAACTATGGTCATCACCGAGAAGTATCCCGATTATTGTCACTTCGGGGTTGTCGGATCATAACACATAATAGGTGACTATATACTTGCAAGATAGGATCAAGAACTCACATATATTCATCAAAACATAATAGATTCAGATCTGAAATCATGGCACTCGGGCCTTAGTGACAAGCATTAAGCATAGCAAACTCATAGCAACATTAATCTCAGAACATAGTGGATACTAGGGATCAAACCCTAACAAAACTAACTTGATTACATGGTAAATCTCATCCAACCCATCACTGTCCAGCAAGCCTACGATGGAATTACTCACGCACGGCGGTGAGCATCATGAAATTGGTGATGGAGGATGGTTTATGATGACGACGGCGACGAACCCCCCTCTCCGGAGCCTCGAACGGACTCCAGATCAGCCCTCCCGAGAGAGATTAGGGCTTGGCGGCGGCTCCGTATCGTAAAACGCGATGAAACTTTCTCTCTGATTTTTTCTCCGCGAAACGCAGTAGGTGGAGAATCAGGGGGCCCACGAGACAGGGGGGCGCGCCCAGAGGGAGGGTGCGCCCCCACCCTCGTGGACAAGGTGTGGGGCCCCTGGCCTTGATTCTTTCGCCAGTATTTTTTATATTTTCCAAAAGTTATCTTCGTGGATTTTCAGGTCATTCCTAGAACTTTTGTTTTCTGCATAATAAACAACACCATGGTAGTTCTGCTAAAAACAGCGTCAGTCCGGGTTAGTTTCATTCAAATCATGCAAGTTAGAGTCCAAAACAAGGGCAAAAGTGTTTGGAAAATTAGATACGTTGGAGACGTATCAGTGGGTTCTGATGGATGCCAAGTGCTCCCAGGACTTGCTGGAGCTGCCGATCGAGTTCCCCTCCTCCGGGAAGGGGTGGCTCTCTAAAAAGATCACCAACCCTTCCCTGAAGCCGTTGGTGAAGAAGATGGAGGGGGACCTGAAGAGCGAGAAATGACGGCGGCCATGTTCATCAAGGAGTTCTTGACGTAGCGCTTGGCGCCGCTCCAAGATCGCTCTTGCCCCCTGTGGAAGCTCGGGGGCGCTGACGACAAGATTCACCTGCGCTAGGACGCCCTTCCCGAGGAGGAGCTGAGCAAGGTGTTGCTTTACTTGACTGGGAAGGACCCGAGCAATCCTATGGAGGATTGGATCCCGTTGTACTGCCGGGTCAACGGGGAGGAGGTTGCTGCTGCCATGCCGATCTTCGGCGAGTTTGAGCTCGTGCGGGTGGCGCCTCCCCCGTCGCCTACCTCCTTGGTGGACCTGTCCTCCGGCGATCAATCCTCTGAGGCCACTGAGGACGAGGTTGTGGAGGAATCCTCTGCCCCCACGGTAGAGGGAGCTCTTCCATGGCTTTCTTGGCGATGATGATGATGATGCACCTCCAGTGGTGGAGGTGGCTCGCCCTTCTGGGGTTACCACGAGATCCTGGGTGTCCTCCTCGAAGCAGCCCAAGCGGACGGCTGCGAAGAAGGGAAGGACCGCATTGATTCCTCCGGCAGTGTTCTGCCTTTGCCGGCAGCGTCCCGAGTGGCGACAACCGCGAGTTCTCCTGCTCCCAAGAGCTCAGCTCCGGCTGCCCCATCTCGGCGCCCGCTGCTGGGCCTGAAGAGGAGCTATGTCTTCGCCGACCTGTAAGTCTTTTTTCTGGTCATGTTTGTCGATTCTTGATGCGATGCTTAGCATCTTCATCTGTCATTAGGCAGCAGTTGTTGAAGAAGCAGAAGGAGGGCATGGAAGTTGCCGTGGTCGAGCGCATCGAAGTGGCCGCCGCTGCCCTGGCGAGGGAGAGTGACGTGGCCCCTGCAACTCCAGTGGTGATGCCGTCTCCCCAGGGCATGGAAGTCTGTCCTCAGGAGGTGCCGGCGGCTTCGGCGGGGCTGACCCCTCCTGCGCCCATCCTTGCTGCGGCCGCCGAGACCGCTCAGCCTCCGGAGGCCCAAGATCTTTCTGCTGCAGCGGCTCCTCCCATCCTGGCACCGAGGACGTCTCCTCTTCTGCCTGTCGTGCAACTAGGCCATGGTGCTCCTGCCACCTCCGGGGCACTGGAGGACGCAAGGGCGATCCTGGACCTCCTCCAGGGTGAACTTTGGGGCCCAGACCGGCGTGTGGTGCTGGGACGCATAGGGCTGATTTCTGGTTGGCTCCAGGCCGACGCGTCTGTTCGCGCAGCCTGGTGCTCTGCGGAGAAAGCCCAGAAGGTTCTTGGGGTGGTTGCCACCGAGCGCGACCTGGCACGGAAGGAGGCCACGGAAGCCGAGGATCGGTGCCACATGGTGGAGGCTGAGCTGAAGGCTCTTCAGGATCAGCAGGCCGCCCAGGCCAGCCAGCTCCAAGAGCGTGAGGAGAAGCTGAAGGCCTAGGAGGCTGCCGTCGCCGATCGAGACGCCAAGCTGAAGAAGGCGGCCTTGGAGCAGGCTGCAGAACACGACCGCCTGACAAAGCTGAAGGGTGAGGCGGAGGCGGCCTAGGCATCCCTTACCGAGGCCAAGAAGGCGGCCGCCATGGAGCGCAGCACCCTTGCCTCCCTTGAGGCGACATTCCAGGAGGCTTAGCGGTCGCTCTTTGGGGATGATGCTACCTCTTGAGCATGCGTGGGGTGATGCAGCAAAGTAGCATAAGTATTTCCCTCACTTTTTGAGAATCGGGTATGAATCCAGTAGGAGGTTACACGCAAGTCGCCTTGTACCTGCACAAACAAATAAGAACCTTGCAACCAACGCGATAAAGGGGTTGTCAATCCCTTCACGGCCACTTGCAAAAGTGAGATCTGATAGATAATAAGATAAATATTTTTGGTATTTTGGTTGTATAGATTGAAAAGTAAAGATTGCAAAATAGTAAACGAAATGCAATGTAAATAAAAGAGATATAATATAATGGAAAAGAGATCCGAGTGCCATAGGTTTCAATAGTGGCTTCTCTCAAGATAGCATATCTTACGGTGGGTGAACAAATTACTGTCGAGCAATTGATAGAAAAGCGCATAGTTATGAGAATACCTAGGCATGATCATGTATATAGGCATCATGTCCGTGACAAGTAGATCGAAACGATCCTGCATCTACTATTATTACTCCACACATCGACCGCTATCCAGCATGCATCTAGAGTATTAAGTTCATAAGAACAGAGTAACGCATTAAGCAAGATGACATGATGAAGAGGGATAAACTCAAGCAATATGATATAAACCCCATCTTTTTATCCTCGATGGCAACAATACAATATGTGCCTTGCTGCCCCTACTGTCACTGGGAAAGGACACCGCAAGATTGAACCCAAAGCTAAGCACTTCTCCTATTGCAAGAAAGTTCAATCTAGTAGGCCAAACCAAACTGATAATTCGAAGAGACTTGCAAAGATATCAAATCATACATATAAGAATTCAGAGAAGAATCAAATATTGTTCATAGATAATCTTGATCATAAACCCACAATTCATCGGATCTCGACAAACACACCGCAAAAAGTATTACATCGAATAGATCCCAAAGAAGATCGAGGAGAACTTTGTATTGAGAATCAAAGAGAGAGAAGAAGCCATCTAGCTACTATGGACCCAAAGGTCTATGGTAAACTAGTCACACATCATCGGAGAGGCTATGGTGTTGATGTAGAAGCCCTCCGTGATCGATTTCCCCTCCGGCGGAGTGCCGGAAAAGGCCCCAAGATGGGATCTCACGGGTACAGAAGGTTGCGGCGGTGGAAATAGGGTTTCTTGGTGCTCCTGGATGTTTTAGGGGTATATGAGTATATATAGGTGAAAGAAGTAGGTCGGTGGAGCCACGAGGGGCCCACGAGGGTGGGGGCGCGCCTACCCCCCTGGGCGCGCCCTCCTACCTCGTGGCCGCCTTGTTGCTCCCTTGACGTCCATGCCAAGTCTCCTAGATTGCGTTTGTTCCAAAAATGATTCTCCCGAAGGTTTCATTCCGTTTGGACTCCGTTTGATATTCCTTTTCTGTGAAACACTGAAATAGGCAAAAAAACAGCAATTTGCACTGGGCCGCCGATTAATGGGTTAATCCCAAAAATAATATAAAAGTGCATAATAAAGCCCATTAAACATCCAAAACAGATAATATAATAGCATGGAACAATCAAAAATTATAGATACGTTGGAGACGTATCAAGCATCCCCAAGCTTAATTCCTGCTCGTCCTCGAGCAGGTAAATGATAAAAATAGAATTTTTGATGTGGAATGCTACCTAGCATAATTCTCAATGTAATTTTCTTTATTGTGGCATGAATGTTCAGATCCAAATGATTCAAGACAAAAGTTCATATTGACATAGGAAATAGTAATACTTCAAGCATACTAACAAAGCAATCATGTCTTCTCAAAATAACATGGCTAAAGAAAGTTTATCCATACAAAATCATATAGTTAGGCTATGCTTCATTTTCATCACACAAAATACTCCCACCATGAACAACCTCGATTTCAGCCAAGCAACTGGTTCATACTTTTTAACGCACTTCGGCCTTTTCAACCCTCACACAATACATGAGCGTAAGCCATGGACATAGCACTGTGGGTGGAGTAGAGTATGATGATAGGGATTATGTGAGAAAACAAAAAGGAGAAAGTCTCACATTGACGCGGCTAATCAACGAGCTATGGAGATGCCCATCAATTCATGTCAATACGAGGAGTAGGGATTGCCATGCAACGGATGCACTAGAGGTATAAATGTATGAAAGCTCACCAAAAAGAAACTAAGTGGGTGTGCATCCAACTTGCCTGCTCACGAAGACCTATGGCATTTTGAGGAAGCCCATCATTGGAATATACAAGCCAAGTTCTATAATGAAAAATTCCGACTAGTATATGAAATTGACAAAATAAGAAACTCTCTATCATGAAGATCATGGTGCTATTTTGAAGCACAAGTGTGGAAAAAGGATAGTAACATTGTCCCTTCTCTCTTTTTCTCTCATTTTTTTATTTGGGCTTCTTTGGCCTCTTTTCTCTCTCTTTTTTTCTCTCTTTTTTTTATTTCGTCTAGAGTCTCATCCCGACTTGTGGGGGAATCATAGTATCCATCATCCTTTCCTCACATGGGATAATTCTCTAATAATGGAAATCATCACACTTCTATTTATTTACAACTCAATACTTAGGATAAAATATGACTCTATGTGAAGGCCTCCGGTGGTGTACCGGGATAAGCAATGAATCAAGAGCGACATGTATGAAAGAATTATAAAGGTGGCATTGCCACAAATACGATGTCAACTACATGATCATGCAAAGAAATATGACAATGATGGAGCGTGTCATAATAAACGGAACGGTGGAAAGTTGCATGGCAATATATCTGGGAATAGCTATGGAAATGCCATAATACATAGGTATGGTGGCTGTTTTGAGGAAGATATAAGGAGGTTTATGTGTGATAGAGCATATCGTATCACGGGGTTTGGATGCACCGGCGAAGTTTGCACCAACTCTCAAGGTGAGAAAGGGCAATGCATGGTACCGTATAGGCTAGCAAATTGCAGAAGGGTAAGCATGTGTATAATCCATGGACTCACATTAGTCATAAAGAACTCATATACTTATTGCAAAAGTTTATTAGCCCTCGAAGAAAAGTACTACTACACATGCTCCTAGGGGAAGGGTTGGTAGGACTTAACCATCGCGCGATCCCGACCTCCACACATAAGGAAGACAATTAAAAGAGCACCCGATGCAACAAATTTGTCACACAACTTTTACCATACGTGCATGCTACGGGACTTGCCAACTTTAACACAAGTATTTCTCAATTTCATAATTACCCAACTAGCATGACTCTAACATTACCACCTTTTATATCTCAAAACAATTATCAAGTATCAAATTTATCATAGTGTTTAATGCACTCCATATGAAAGTTTTTATTTTACCCAACTTGCATGCCCATCATATTATGACTAATTTTATAACCAAAGCAAATTACAATGCTGTTCTAAAAGACTCTCAAAATAATATAAGTGAAGCATGAGAGATCAATAATTTCTACAAAATAAAACCACCACCGTGCTCTAAAAAGGTATAAGTGAAGCACTAGAGCAAAATTATCTAGCTCAAAAGATATAAGTGAAGCACATAGAGTATTCTAATAAATTCCGATTCATGTGTGTCTCCCCAAAAGGTGTGTAAATCATGTATGATTGTGTTAAACTAAAAAGCAAAGACTCAAATCATACAAGACGCTCCAAGCAAAACACATATCATGTGGTGAATAAAAATATAGCCTCAAGTAAAGTGACCGATAGACGAAGACAAAAGATCCCCAAGCTTAGGCTTTTGGTTGTCCTTGAATTTTACCTTGGGATGCCTTGGGCAACCCCAAGCTTAGGCTCTTGCCACTCCTTATTCCAAAATCCATCAAATCTTTACCCAAAACTTGAAAACTTCACAATACAAAACTCAGAAAATCTCATGAGCTCCATTAGTGCAAGAAAATAAACCACCACTTTAAAGTACCATAATGAACTCATTATTTATTTATATTGTTATCAAACCTACTATGTTCCAACTTCTCTATGGTTCATACCCCCCGATACTAGCCATAGATTCATCAAAATAAGCAAACAACACACGAAAAACAGAATCTGTCAAAAACAGAACAGTCTGTAGCAATCTGTAACTCTCAAATACTTCTGGAACCCCAACAATTCTACCAAATTAGGAAGTCCTAGGAAATTTTTTTATTAATCTTCTGCAAAAATAATCAACTGAAAATCACGTTTCTATGATTTACGAAATCTAATCTCGTGCGTGCAAAAGTTTCTGTTTTTTAGCAAGATCGAATTAACTATCACCGTAGGTTATCCTAAAGGTTTTACTTAGCACAAACACTAACTAAAACACAAAACTACATCTAACCAGAGGCTACGTGAATTATTTGATACTAAACAGGAACAAAAAGTAAAGAACAAAAATAAAATTGGGTTGCCTCCCAACAAGCGCTATCGTTTAATGCCCCTAGCTAGGCATAAAAAGAAGAATAGATCTAGGTATTACCATCTTTGGTTGGAAGTTCTTCAATTGAACACTTATAACCCTTAGGAGTTTCCTTCTTTTTATTAATGATCAAACTCCTAGGCAAGAGATCAAGAAATCATTTGTAGCAAAAGGTTCCTTAATGATAGCGAAAAAGTTGGGGTGAACACTTATTGATTTGAGATCTGCAGTTACTAGAAGATCCACCCTTATTTTAGGAACATACATAAATTTAGCAACTTTTTCTCACGACATAAAAAGCAGAACCTAAGTTGGTAATAATATCCTCAAGTTTATCTAGTGGAATCTTGATCTAATTTTCCGTCAACTATGGGTTATTTTTCTTTAAAACTTTTCAGAGTAACTCCTACCTTAGATCCATATTGGGTAATTTGGTTGTGGATCTTTTTATCCAAATTCTAAATCAACTCCACAGTGGCAACTTTATTTTCAATAATTTCAAGCCTTTGCATCATGTGTTCCAATGTTAAAATAGTTCCATTAACCAAAAGAAGTGGTGAGCCAAACAAATCTATCATAGCATTGTAAGAATCAAAGTATGGCTACCCAAGAAATTCCCTCCGGTAATGGTGTCAAGAATATATCTGTTCCAAGGCGTGATGCCTACATAAAAATTGCGAAGAAGAACATAAGTAGATTGCTTCCTAGTGGATCTATTTTGAGCATTGCAAATTATGTACCAAGCATCTTTTAAATTTTCTCCCTCCCTTTGTTTAAAACTAAGAACTTCATTCTCGGGAGTACTAACAATGATAGAAGGACTGGCCATGACGGTGAAACCAACGATCTAACACACGGACACACAAGAAGCAAGCAAAAAGAGACGGACGGAAAAAGGGCAAATAAAACGGCAAGGGTGAAGTGGGGGAGAGGAAAATGAGAGGCAAATGGCAAATAATGTAATGCGAGGGATAAGAGTTTGTGATGGGTACTTGGTATGTCTTGACTTGTGCGTAGATCTTTCTTGCAACGATGCCAGAAAACGGCAAGTTGTCGAGAGATCAAATCTTGACTTGACTTGGCGTAAGCCTCCCCGGCAACAGCGCCAGAAATCCTTCTTGCTACCTCTTGAGCATGCGTTAGTTTTCCGTTGAAGAGGAAAGGGTGATGCAGCAAAGTAGCATAAGTATTTGCCTTAGTTTTTGAGAACCAAGGTATCAATCCAGTAGGAATTTACATGCAAGTCGCCTTGTACCTGCACAAACAAATAAGAACCTTGCAACCAACGCGATAAAGGGGGTGTCAATCCCTTCACGGCCACTTGAAAAAGTGAGATCTGATAGAGATAATAAGATAAATATTTTTGGTATTTTTGTTGTATAGATTGAAAAGTAAAGATTGCAAAATAGTAAACAAGATGCAATGTAAATAAAAGAGATATAATATAATGGAAAAGAGACCCGGGGGGCATAGGTTTCACTAGTGGCTTCTCTCAAGATAGCATATCTTACGGTGGGTGAACAAATTACTGTCGAGCAATTGATAGAAAAGCGCATAGTTATGAGAATATCTAGGCATGATCATGTATATAGGCATCATATCCGTGACAAGTAGATCAAAACGATTCTCCATCTACTACTATTACTCCACACATCGACCGCTATCCAGCATGCATCTAGAGTATTAAGTTCATAAGAACAGAGTAACGCATTAAGCAAGATGACATAATGTAGAGGGATAAACTCAAGCAATATGATATAAACCCCATCTTTTTATCCTCGATGGCAACAATACAATACGTGCCTTGCTGCCCCTGCTGTCACTGGGAAAGGACACCGCAAGATTGAACCCGAAGCTAAGCACTTCTCCCATTGCAAGAAAGATCAATCTAGTAGGCCAAACCAAACTGATAATTGTAGAGACTTGCAAAGATAACCAATCACACATAAAATAATTCAGAGGAGATTCAATTATTTCTCATAGATAAACTTGATCATAAACCCACAATTCATCGGATCTCGACAAACACACCGCAAAAAGTATTACATTGAATAGATCTCCAAGAAGATCGAGGAGAACTTTGTATTGATAATCAAAGAGAGAGAAGAAGCCATCTAGCTAATAACTATGGACCCGAAGGTCTGTGGTAAGCTACTCACACATCATCGGAGAGGCTATGGTGTTGATGTAGAAGCCCTCCGTGATCGATTCCCCCTTCGACGGAGCGCCGGAAAAGGCCCCAAGATAGGATCTCACAGGTACAGAAGGTTGCGGCGGTGGAAATAGGGTTTCGTGGTGCTCCTGGATGTTTTCGGGGTATATGAGTATATAGGCGAAAGGAGTAGGTCGGTGGAGCCACGACGGGACGACGAGGGTTGGGGTGCGCCTACCCCCCTGGGCTCGCCCTCCTACCTTGTGGTCGCCTCGTTGCTTCCTTGACGTCCACTCCAAGTCTCCTAGATTGTGTTTGTTCCAAAAATGATTCTCCTGAAGGTTTCATTTCGTTTGGACTCCGTTTGATATTCCTTTTCTGCGAAACACTAAAACAGGCAAAAAAAAACAGAAATTTGCACTGGGCCTCCGGTTAATAGGTTAGTCCCAAAAATAATATAAAAGTGCATAATGAAGTCCATTAAACATCCAACACAGATAATATAATAGTATGGAACAATCAAAAATTATAGATACGTTGGAGACGTTTCAGATGATTCCTTGAAGAAAGCGACAGCGACGAACCCGAGGGAGAGCCCTACTACTCTGCTCCCTAAAGTCTTGGCGGTGCTCGAGGATGTTGTCGACGGATTTGGCTCTTTGGTGGAAAGTGAGGCGCACTCGCTTTCTTCCTCAGCCCTTATGTGCGTCTTCAGCCATCTCTACCTCCAGGACGCCGGCTTCGACTTCTCCTCCTTCCTTGCTCCTGTGGACTCCGACTCCCAGGACGATGCTACTGCTGCTGTCGTGTAGGGCTCCGTGGACGCCCTGATGAGCAAGTTCCTGGTCGTCGTCCCTTCGACCGGGGCCGAGGGGACGGGCGACGCGCCTGGCGACGAGGCTCCGCTGGTGTGTGACGGCGTCACCAAGGTCTGAAGAGGTGGGTTGGAGACACTGCTCTTTCCTGTTCATCCTGTATCATGTAGCATGCCTCAGGGAGGCATTTAAAACTATTTGCTTGGAACAATATGTTTTGTAATAATTAGATTATGGTCCCTCGACTTTTCCATTTGCTTTGTTGTTCTGCGTCGGCGAAGCCCGGTCCCGCGCATACCTCAGCTGCTGTTGGGTCGTCTGGATTGCCAGGACGAGCCCACAGGGTGAGGGGCTACGTGATCAGTTAGGCTCCTGAGGCGCGATGCTCAGGAGTCCTCCTTGACGCGCGAACAGCTTAGGAAAATGTGCGGAGGTAAGCCTTGATGTTCTGCGTTGGCAGGGCCCGGCCTCGCGCATGCCTCAGCTGCCGTTGGGTCGTCCAGATCGCTAGGATGAGACCAAGGGGTGAGGGGCAATGTGAACAGTTAGGCTCCTCAGGCGCGATACTCAGGAGTCCTCCTTAACGTACGAACGACTTTCAGAAGGCGAAAGTCAGGCCTTGGCATTCTACGTCGGCAGGGCCCGGTCCCGCGCATACCTCAGCCGTTGTTGGGTCATCCGGGTCGCCAGGACAAGTCCAAGGGGTGAGGGGCTATGTGGCCAGTTAGGCTCCAGAGCCGCGATGCTCAGGAGTCCCCCTTGACGTACCAACCAACCATCATACCTTTTCCTCGCCGAGCTCTCGCTCGTGAGGGGTGCACGAAGACCAGGCCCGTGAGGCCTGGTGAGATGGGGTATGCCAGGCGTGACCTGAGCGTAGCCCCCGTGCCCAACCCCCTCGCACTACCCTTCTGAGGGAGAGCAGCGAGGTGAGGCTGGTCACCGAGCCCGGAAGCTCCTTGAGGTTAATGGGCCGCGAGGCCACCCTCAGTTTTTTATCCCCAGCGCCGATCATAGAGCTTCCACTCTCGCGTGGGAGAGGGGTCCCTCTGAGGAGAGCCCTCGGGGCGTGTACAGCCCTGTCCTGACACGTAGCTTGCACGGCAGGGCTGGAGGAGGTGTATATGGGCACCCGTGAGCCAGTGCGGGACTACGAGGCCCTACCTCAAGGCAGGTTGCACATGGTCTTGATTGGGGATGCTCGTATTAGTCCTGTGAGATGGTTAGGCATCCTACGCAGAATGAGTCTCGTGAGGTTATTGCATGAGAAGGCCAGACACGAACGACCCCAGGAGGTGACGTGAACGGGGCCGGCCCACCAGACAGAGCTCAGCCGTTGGGTTTATCGACGCTGCAGGGACGGACCTGGGCACAAACGCCGTGCCCAGTCTTCTCATGCAAAGATCCTGAAGAAAAACAACCGGCACGCGGTTCCCGTGGACATGGGGGCACCAGGTCGCGCGCCCTTACTCATCCACCCGTGATTAGCTCATGAAAGAACAAGGCACCAAGGGCCATGGGAGGTGACGTACGCGGGGACTGGCCTGTGAGCGAGAGCTCAGCCTCTTGGGTTTAGTGACACTGTAGGGACGGGCCCGAGCACAAACGCCGTGCCAGTCCTTAATCATGAGGCGATCTGCTACCTATTGAGCACTGCGTTGGTTTTCCCTTGAAGAGGAAAGGGTGATGCAGCAAAGTAGCGTAAGTATTTCCCTTTGTTTTTGAGAACCAAGGTATCAATCCAGTAGGAGGCTCCTCAAAAGTCCCTCATACCTACACAAACAAACAAGAACCTCACAACCAACGCGATAAAGGGGTTGTCAATCCCTTCACGGTAACTTGTGAAGTGAGATCTGATAGAGATAATAAGATAAGATAAATATATTTGGTATTTTTATGATATAGATTGGAAAGTAAAGATTGCAAATAAAAGTAGATTGAAAACTTATATGATAAAAGATAGACCCGAGGGCCATAGGTTTCACTAGTGGCTTCTCTCAAGATAGCATAAGTATTATGGTGGGTGAACAAATTACTGTCCAGCAATTGATAGAAAAGTGCATAGTTATGAGATTATCTAGGCATGATCATGTATATAGGCATCACGTCCGCCACAAGTAGACCGAAACGATTCTGCATCTACTACTATTACTCCACACATCGACAGACTCCTGCCTGCATCTAGAGTATTAAGTTCATAAGAACAGAGTAACGCATTAAGAAAGATGACATGATGTACAGGGATAAACTCAAGCAATATGATATAAACCCCATCTTTTTATCCTCGATGGCAACAATACAATACGTGCCTTGCTGCCCCTGCTGTCACTAGGAAAGGACACTGCAAGATTGAACCCAAAGCTAAGCACTTCTCCCATTGCAAGAAAGATCAATCTAGTTGGCCAGACCAAACCGATAATTCGAAGAGACTTGCAAAGATAACCAATCACACATGAAAGAATTCAGAGGAGATTCAATTATTTCTCATAGATAAACTTGATCATAAACCCACAATTCATCAGATCTCGACAAACACACCGCAAAAAGAGTTACATCGAATAGATCTCCAAGAAGATCGAGGAGAACTTTGTATTGAGATTCAATGAGAGAGAATAAGCCATCTAGCTAATAAATATGGACCCGAAGGTCTGTGGTAAACTACTCACAACTCATTGGAGAGGCCTTGGTGATGATGTAGAGGCCCTCCGTGGTCAATTCCCCCTCCGGCGGAGCACCAGCGAAGGCTCCAAGATGGGATCTCACGGATACAAAAGGTTGCGGCGGTGGAAATAGTTTTTCGTGGTGCACCTGGATGTTTTCATGGTACGTGGATATATATAGGCGAAGGAGGTAGGTCAGGGGAGCAACGAGGGGCCCACAAGGGTGGGGGCATGCCTACCCCCTAGGGCATGCCCTCCTGTCTCGTGGCTGCCTCGGCTTCTTCTTGACGTCCACTCCAAGTCTCCTGGATTGCGTTTGTTCCAAAAAGATCGCTCCCGAAGGTTTCATTCCATTTGGACTCTGTTTGATATTCCTTTTCTTCGAAACACTGAAATAGGAAAAAAACAGCAATACGGGTTGGGCCTCCGGTTAGTAGGTTAGTCCCAAAAATGATATAAAAGTGTAAAGTAAAGCCCATAAACATCCAAAACGGGTAATATAATAACATGGAACAATCAATTATTATAGATATGTTGGAGACGTATCAAGCATCTCCAAGCTTAATTCATGCTCGTCTTTGAGTAGGTAAATGATAAAAACAGAATTTTTGATGTGGAATGCTACCTAGCATAATTCTCAATGTAATTTTATTTATTGTGGCATGAATGTTCAGATCCAAATGATTCAAGATAGAAGTTCATAAAACATAAAAATAGTAATACTTCAAGCATACTAAAAAGTAATCATGTCTTATCAAAATAGCATAGCCAAAGAAAGCTCATCCCTACAAAATCATATAGTTAGGCCATGCTTCATTTTCATCACACAAAATACTCCCATCATGCACAACCCTGGTTTCAGCCAAGCAATTGATTCATACTTTTTAACGCGCTTCAGCTTTTTCAACTCTTACGCAATACATGAGTGCAAGCCATGGACATAGCACTATATGTGGAATAGGGTGGTGGTTGTGAAGACAAAAAGGGAGAAGATAGTCTCACATCAACTAGGCATATCAACGGGCTATGGAGTTGCCCATTGGTAGATATCAATGTGAGTGAGTAGAGTGCCATGCAATGGATGCACTAGAGCTATAAATGTATGAAAGCTCAACAAAAGAAACTAAGTGGGTGTGCATCCAACTTGCTTGCTCACGAAGACCTAGGGCATTTTGAGGAAGCCCATCATTGGAATATACAAGCCAAGTTCTATAATGAAAAATTCCCACTAGTATATGAAAGTGACAACATAGGAGACTCTCTATCATGAAGATCATGGTGCTACTTTGAAGCACAAGTGTGGAAAAAAGATAGTAACTTTGTCCCTTCTCTCTTTTCTCTCATTTTTTTTATTTGTTGACTTCTTTGGCCTCTTTTTTTATTTGGGCTTCTTTGGCCTCTTTTATTTTTATAAAGTCCGAAGTATCATCCCGACTTGTGGGGGGATCATAGTCTTCATCATCCTTTCCTCACTTGGGACAATGCTCTAATAATGAAGATCATCACACTTTTATTGATTTACAACTCAAGAATTACAACTCAATACTTAGAACAAAAGATGACTCTACATGAATGCCTCCGGTTGTGTACCGAGATATGCAATGAACCAAGAGTGAAATGTATGAAAAATTATGAAGGTGGCCTTGCCACAAATACGATGTCAACTACATGATCATGCAAAGAGCAATATGACAATGATGGGGCGTGTCATAATAAATGGAACAGTGGAAAGTTGCATGGCAATATATCTTGGAATGGCTATGGAAATGCCATAATAGGTAGGTATGGCGGCTGTTTTGAGGAAGGTAAACGGTGGGTGCATGATACCGGCAAGAGTTGCGCGGCATAATAGAGGCTAGCAATGCTGGAAGGGTGAGAGTGCGTTTAATCCATGGACTCACATAAGTCATAAAGAACTCATATACTTATTGCAAAAGTCTACTTGCCCTCAAAGAAAAGTACTACTACGCATGCTCCTAGGGGAAGGGTTGGTAGGAGTTAACCATCGCGCGATCCCGACCTCCACACATAAGGAAGACAATTAAAAGAGCACCCGATGCAACAAATTTGTCACACAACTTTTACCATACGTGCATGCTACAGGACTTGCCAACCTTAACACAAGTATTTATCAATTTCATAATTACCCAACTAGCATGACTCTAACATTACCACCTTCATATCTCAAAACAATTATCAAGCATCAAATTGATCATAGTGTTTAATGCACTTTCTATGATAGTTTTTATTATACCCAACTTGGATGCCCATCATATTAGGACCAATTTTATAACCATAGCAAATACCATGCTGTTCTAAAAGACTCTAAACATATTATAAGTGAAGCATGAGAGATCAATAATTTCTACAGAATTAAGCCACCGTTGTGCTCTAAAAAGATATAGGTGAAGCACTAGAGCAAAACTTGTCTAGCTCAAAAGATATAAGTGAAGCACATAGAGTATTCTAATAAATTACGATCAAGTGTGTCTCTCCCAAAAGGTGTGTACATCAAGGATTACTGTGGTAAACCAAAAAGCAAAGACTCATATCATACAAGACGCTCCAAGAAAAACACATATCATGTGCCGAATAAAAATATAGGTCCAAGTAAAGTTACCGATAGACGAAGACGAAAGAGGGGATGCCTTCCGGGGCGTCCCCAAGCTTAGGCTTTTGGTTGTCCTTGAATATCTTGGGGTGCCATGGGCATCCCCAAGCTTAGGCTCTTGCCACTCCTTATTCCATAGTCCATCAAATCTTTACCCAAAACTTGAAAACTTCACAACACAAAACTCAACAGGAAATCTCATGAGGTCCGTTAGTGCAAGAAAGAAAAACCACCACTTAAGGTACTGTAATGAACTAATTATTTATTTATATTGGTGTTAAACCTACTGTATTCCTACTTATCTATGGTTCATACCCCCGATACTAGCCATAGATTCATCAAAATAAGCAAACAACACACGAAAAACAGAATCTGTCAAAAACAGAACAGTCTGTAGCAATCTATAACTTTCGAATACTTCTGGAACTCTAAAAATCCTACAAAAACAGGAAGTCCTGGGCAATTTGTCTATTTATCTACTTCAAAAAGAATCAACTCAAAATCACTTTTCTGTGATTTACTAAAATTATTCTCGTGCTCGCAGAAGTTTCAGTTTTTTAGCAGAATCAAATTAACTATCACCGTAGGTTGTCCTATAGGTTCTACTTGGCACAAACACTAATTGAAACATAAAACACATCTAGACAGAGGCTAGATGAATTATCTATTGAATAACAGCAAGGAAAAATATTGGGTTGTCTCCCAACAGGCACTTTTCTTTAAAGCCTTTTAGCTAGGCATTGATAATTTTAATGATGCTCACATGAAAGACAAGAAATGAAGCGCAAAGAGGGCATCATGAAACACGTGACAAGCACATCTAAGTCTAACATACTTCCTATGCATAGGAATCTTATAGGCAAACAAATTATCATAGCAAGCAAAAACTAGCATATGCAAGGAAGCGGAAAGAAACAATAGCAATCTCAACATAACGAGAGGTAATTTAGTAACATGAAAATTTCTACAATCATATTTTCCTCTCTCATAATAATTACATGTGGGATCATGAGCAAATTCAAGAAAATAGCTATCACATAAAATATCTTCAACATGATCCACATGCATGCAATGTTGACACTCTTCCAAAATAGTGGGATTAATATTAACTAAAGTCATGACCTCTCCAAACCCACTTTTATCAAAAAATTCATAAGAATGAACATTCTCCAAATATGTGGGATCTAAAGTTAACACTCTTCCAAACCAACTTTCAATATTATTGCAAACACTATTATCAATCTCATATTCATCATGGGGCTTAAATAAATTTTCAAGATCATAAGAAGAATCACCCCAATCATGGTCATTGCAACAAGTAGTAGACATAGCAAAACTAGCAACCCCAAGCTTAGGGTTTTGCATATTATTAGCACAATTGACATCAATAGAATTTATAATAACATCATTGCAATCATGCTTTTTATTCAAAGATCTATCGTGAATTACTTCATAAATTTCTTCATCGCAAATTTCAGATTCATGAATCTCAAGCAAAATCTCATAAAGATAATCTAGTGCACTCAAATCACTAGAAATTGGTTCATCATAATTGGATTTCTTAAAAAGATTAGCAAGGGGATGAGGATCCATAGACTTTTAGCAAGCGAAGATGCGAGGAAAAAGAAGGCACATGGTAACGCAAGCAAACAAAAGATCGAATGAAAAGAAGGGCAAGGAAAAGGCAAAGGTGAAGTGGGGGAGAGGAAAACGAGAGGCAAATGCAAATAATGTAATGCGAGGGAGATGAGTTTGTGATGGGTACTTGGTATGTCTTGACTTGAGAGAAGACCTCCCCAGCAACGGCGCTAGAAATCCTTCTTGCTACCTCTTGAGCACTGCGTTGGTTTTCCCTTGAAGAGGAAAGGGTGATGCAGCCAAGTAGCGTAAGTATTTCCCTCAGTTTTTGAGAACCAAGGTATCAATCCAGTAGGAGGCTCCTCAAAAGTCCCTCGTACCTACACTAACAAACAAGAACCTCGCAACCAATGCGATAAAGGGGTTGTCAATGCCTTCACGGTAACTTCCAAAAGTGAGATCTGATAGAGATAATAAGATAAGATAAATATTTTTTGTATTTTTATGATATAGATTGGAAAGTAAAGATTGCAAATAAAAGTAGATTAAACTTATATGATAAAAGATAGACCCGGGGCCATAGGTTTCACTAGTGGCTTCTCTCAATATAGCATAAGTATTACGATGGGTGAACAAATTACTGTCGAGCAATTGATAGAAAAGTGCATAGTTATGAGATTATCTAGGCATGATCATGTATATAGGCATCACGTCCGCAACAAGTAGACCGAAACGATTCTTCATCTACTACTATTACTCCACACATCGACCGACTCCTGCCTGCATCTAGAGTATTAAGTTCATAAGAACAGAGTAACACATTAAGAAAGATGACATGATGTAGCGGGATAAACTCAAGCAATATGATATAAACCCCATATTTTTATCCTCGATGGCAACAATACAATACATGCCTTGCTGCCCCTGCTATCACTAGGAAAGCACACCGGAAGATTGAACCCAAAGCTAAGCACTTCTCCCATTGCAAGAAAGATCAATCTAGTAGGCCAAACCAAACTGATAATTCGAAGAGACTTGCAAGGATAACCAATCACACATAAAAGAATTCAGAGGAGATTCAATTATTTCTCATAGATGAACTTGATCATAAATCCACAATTCATCGAATCTCAACAAGCACACGGCAAAAAGAGTTACATCGAATAGATCTCCAAGAAGATCGAGGAGAACTTTGTATTGAGATTCAAAGAGAGAGAATAAGCCATCTAGCTAATAACTATGGACCTGAAGGTCTATGGTAAACTACTCAAAACTCATTGGAGAGGCCTTGGTGATGATGTAGAGGCCCTCTATGGTCCATTCCCCCTCCAGCAGAGCGCCGACGAAGGCTCCAAGATGGGATCTCGCGGATACAGAAGGTTGCGGTGGTGGAAATAGTTTTTCGTGGTGCTCCTGGATGTTTTTAGGGTACGTGGATATATATAGGCGAAGGAGGTAGGTCAGGGGAGCCACGAGGGGCCCACGAGGGTGGGGGCGCGCCCTCCTGCCCCGTGGCCGCCTCGGCTGCTTCTTGACATCCACTCCAGGTCTCCTGGATTGCGTTTTGTTCCAAAAAGATCGCTCCCGAAGGTTTCATTCCGTTTGGACTCCGTTTGATATTCCTTATCTTCGAAACACTGAAATAGGCAAAAAAACAGCAATTCAGGCTGGGCCTCCTGTTAGTAGGTTAGTCCCAAAAATGATATAAAAGTGTAAAGTAAAGCCCATAAACATCCAAAATGGGTAATATAATAGCATGGAACAATCAAAAATTATAGATACGTTGGAGACGTATCACGGTCGCGGGAGGGCTCGCAAGGGCGCGAGACATTCTTAGCGACGAGGCGACGGTCAGGCAATTGATAATTTGAGGGTGGCTTGCGAAGGTGGGTTAACTAGCTCTCATATGATGCAAAAGGGATACATGCCACAGGGATGGTCCCACGCGGCCTAGGGATGATGCAGCCCAAGGGGAGCCCCCAAGCTGAACGAACTAGAGAGATGTCACCTAGTACCTCGCTGAAGAGGTGTTGAGGTAGCCGAAAACACGCGCTGCTGGAGTCGTTCCTCACGAGCCGCTCTGGTGCCGAGCCTCGGGAGGCCCAGAATGCCTGGGAGGCTCTTGGAGGTGCTCCTCCATCTCCGCCAAGATCGCCTGGTGCCTGGCCTCGCGAGCCGCCAGGGCGTCCCTAATGCAGCGCTGGAACACCACAACTGCGCCATGCAGGCCGAAGGGCATGCAGACGTAGTTGTGGGGTGGACCCTCGCATCGGCCGACACGAGACGGCCAGATGAGTTGCCGAGACGTGGCCCTGTTGAGCCCGGGGATGTCGATGTAGAAGCAGGACTCCATACCCTCGCCGGGAAAGTGAGTCGTGCCTCGTGGCAGGCAACGATCGCCTTGCAGAACCCTTGCCTCTTGAATCTCCTCGGTTGCCTTGCTAATGAACTCCTGAACGCTTGGTGCCTCCTGCCTGATGCCATCTTCTGGGAAGCGTGCTCTGAAGAGCGTCTCCACATGGTGCCCGAGCGCCTCCCTCGCGACCGTGGCTGGGTCTTGGGCCCTCCCGAGGAGAGCCCCTGAGCCCGGCCTGAGGGGGGCGCTAGGCGCGCCTTCCTATGCAATGGGTGAAGGTGCCGCGTCCGGGCACGCGAGGCTCAGCGCGGCGGCGTTAGATGATGCTCCTTCACGAGACCCATGTCCCAGCTGCAGCTTCTTCAACTTGGGGGCGACCTCAGGAGGGAGGGCACCGCCCTCGTCTCTAGGGTTCTCGACCGCTGCAGCCTGGAAGGCACGCTCGAGGAAGCACACCGCATCCTTCTCTTGACATGCGACCATGATGACGCTGCCGCTTCCTGGCATCTTGAGGACGTTGTAGCCGTGGTGCATAGCTACCATGAACTTGGCCAGTGCTGGGTACCCTAGGATGGCGTTGTAGGACAGACGGATGTCAGCGATGTCGAAGTCGATGAGCTCGGTGCGGTAGTTGTTGCGCTCACCGAAGGTAACAGGGAGGCGGACCTGCCCTATCGGATGTGTAGAACCATGGTCACTCCTGAAAATGGCTTGGTTGGGTGAAGCTGGTAGTACGGTACTTGGAGTCTATCGAACGACTGAACGGACAGGACGTTGAGCCCCGCTCCACCATCAATGAGAGTCTTGGTGACGACCATGTTGCTGATGACAGGAGAGCAGAGCATGGGGAGCGCGCCAGCAGTGGCCACGCACTTGAGCTAGTCTGAGGAGCTAAAGGTGATGGCGCACTTGGACCACCTGGGAGGGCGAGTTGCCCTGGGCTTGGGGAGCACTGCATTCACCTTGCATGCGAACTGCTTGAAGATGCTGTGGGAAGCTGGGGCCTGCGAGCCGCCCAAGATGCAAGCGATGGCTCACGGCTCCTGGAAGCCCCCAGCCCCCTTGTCCTGGTGGTGATCTTTGTTCCTTCTTGGCAGTGGAGGCAGTGGACGCAGAGCTGCATTGCCCTGAGGGTGATCCTCACGAGGCTGCTCCCTCCAGGCGCCCTCGCGAGGTTGGTGCTGCCATCGGTCCTCCCGAGGCTGGTCACACCACTCCTGACAATGGTCGCATCCGTCCCAGCATCCTCCACCTCGGACACATCCACTACCGTAGCCTTGATCGTTGCGCTCGGGTCATTGACCGAGGCGCCCGTTGCGGAGGGCCCTGAGCTCTTGACAGTCGTTGGTGTTGTGGATGTGCACATTGTGAAAGACGCAGAACGACCGGTTGCTCTTGGATGACTCGGGGTGGTCGCAGCCGCGCTTCGTCTCTGGTTCGGCCGCAAGCACGGTCGGGCCCTTGTGCTTCACATACTTGGCCTTGGCCTTCTTGTCTTCTAGGTTGGCATCGGGGAGCTCGAGCAGGGAGAGGCGCCCCTCCTCATCCCTGGCGCACTTGTTCGCCATGTTGAACATCTCCAGGGCTGTGCAGAGGTCCTCGTGGATGGGGAGCTCCTCCTTCATCTTGACATCGCGAACGCCATCAGTGAACGCTGAGATGATGGCCTCGTCCGACACCTTGGGGATCTTGAGACGAACCTTGTTGAAGCACTGGATATACTTCTACAGGGTCTCTCCAGGCTGCTGCTTGATGCGTCGCAGGTCACCCGCGGCCGGCGGGCGATCGCGAGTGCCCTGGATGTTGGCGATGAAGCGGCCGCGCATCTCCTCCCAGGAAGAGACCGACCCCTCGAGTAGGTTCAGGAGCCAAGAACGCGCGCCATCCTTGAGGGCCATCAGGAACCAGTTTGCCATGATCTTCTCGTCGCCGCTGGCCGCCTCGATTCTCAGCTCGTAGAGCAGCAGGAACTCAGCGGGGTCGGCGGTGCCGTCGTACCGTGAAGGCAGGCCAGGCTTGAACTTGCTTGGCCAGACGACGTTGCGGATCTCCGGGGTGAATGCGCGGCATCCTGCCGTGGCCACTGGGCCCGTCGCGGAGGAGGAACCTGGTCCTGGTGCACACGCACCGCCACCTCCTGTGGCGGCATGCGGGCCTGGTGCGGGGGTGCTGGAAGTACGCACACTTCTCCTTGAGGTCGCTGCACCACCTGGCAGCTCACATCCTCCCGAGTGGGCGCCGGACGCAGCGGGTCGCGGTGTGGCGCCACACGCCTTGGCCCGACGATGACGCCCTGGGTCGGAGGTGGTGGAGGAGCCCCATGAGCTACGTCTCCCGCGGCAGGCGGTTGCTGAGGCAATGATACATCTCCAACGTATTTATAATTTTTTATTGTTACATGCTATTATATTACTCCTTTTGGATGTTTATGGGCTTTATTTTACACATTTATATCATTTTTGGGACTAACCTACTAACCGGAGGCCCAACCCGTATTGCTGTTTTTTTGCCTATTACAGTATTTCGAAGAAAAGGAATATCAAACGGAGTCCAAACGGAATGAAACCTTCGGGAGCGTGATTTTTGGAACGAACGAGATCCAGAGGACTTGGAGTGCAAGTCAAGAAGCAGCCGAGGCTCCCACGAGATAGGAGGCCCCCCCTATAGGGCGCGCCTCCCTGTCTCGTGGGCCCCTCGGGCGTCCACCGACGTATTTCTTCCTCCTATATAAGCCTACGTACCCCAAAAACATCCAGGGAGCAGACGAAACACAATTTCCACCACCGTAACCTTCTGTATCCGTGAGATCCCATCTTGGAGCCTTCGTCAGCGTTCTGCCAGAGGGGGAATCGACCACGGAGGGCTTCTACATCAACATCATTGCCCCTCCAAATAGTTGTGAGTAGTTTACCATAGACCTACGGGTCCATAGTTATTAGCTAGATGGCTTCTTCTCTCTTTTTGGGTCTCAATACAATGTTCTCCCCCTCTCTTGTGGAGATCTATTCGATGTAAACTCTTTTTGTGGTGTGCTTGTCGAGATCCGATGAATTGTGGGTTTATGATCAAGTCCATCTACGAATAATATTTCAATCTTCTCTGAATTCGTTTATGTATGATTGAGTTATCTTTGCAAGTCTCTTCGAATTATCAGTTTGGTTTGGCCTACTAGATTGATCTTTCTTGCCATGGGAGAAGTGCTTAGTTTTGGGTTCAATCTTGCGGTGTCCTTACCCAGTGACAGAAAGGGTTGCAAGGCACGTATTGTATTGTTGCCATCGAGGATAACAAGATGGGGTTTATATCATATTGCTTGAGTTTATCCCCCTACATCATGTCATCTTGCTTAATGCGTTACTCTGTTCTTATGAACTTAATACTCTAGATGCAGGCAGGAGTCGGTCGATGTGTGGAGTAATAGTAGTAGATGCAGGCAGGAGTCGGTCTACTTGTTGCGGACGTGATGCCTATATACATGATCATGCCTAGATAATATCATAATTATTCGCTTTTCTATCAATTGCTCGACAGTAATTTGTTCACCAACCGTAATACTTATGCTATCTTGAGAGAAGCCACTAGTGAAACCTATGGCCCCCGAGTCTATCTCTTATCATATTTGCTTCCAATCTACCTTTATTTGCATATTTACTTTTTGCATCTATATTAGAAAATCCCAAAAATATATTTATCTTATCATACTATCTTTATTAGATCTCACTTTCGCAAGTGACCGTGAAGGGATTGACAACCCCTTTATTGCGTTGGTTGCGAGTTCTTTGTTTGTTTGTGTAGGTGCGTGGGACTTTTGAGGAGCTTCCTACTGGATTGATACCTTGGTTCTCAAAAACAGATGGAAATACTTATGCTACTATTGCTACTTCACCCTGTCCTCTTCGAGGAAAAGCAACGCAAGCTCAAGACGTAGCAAGAAGGATTTCTGGCGCCGTTGCCGGGGAGGTCTTCGCTCAAGTCAAGACATACCAAGTACCCATCACAAACCCATCTCCCTCGCATTTACATTATTTGCCATTTGCCTCTCGTTTTCCTCTCCCCCACTTCACCCTTGCCATTTTATTTGCCCTCTCTTTCCCAATCTTCTCCTCTCTTTTCGCTTGTCTTTTTCTGTTTGCTTGTGTGTTGGATTACTTGTTGCCATGGCGCAAGATAATACCAAACTGTGTGATTTCTCGAACACCAATAATAATGATTTCCTTAGTACTCCGATTGCTCCTCTTAATGATGTTGAGTCTTGTGAAATCAATACTGATTTGCTGAATCTTGTTATGAAAGATCAATTCGTCGGCCTTCCTAGAGAAGATGCCGCTACTCATTTAAACAACTTTGTTAATTTGTGTTATATGAAAAAGAAGAAAGATACGGATAATGATATTGTCAAATTGAAGTTATTTCCTTTTTCACTTAGAGATCATGCTAAAGTTTGGTTTTCGTCTTTGCCTAAAAATAGTATTGATTCTTGGAACAAGTGCAAAGATGCTTTTATCTCTAAGTATTTTCCTCCCGCTAAGATTATCACTCTTAGGAATGTTGATAGACTTTTGCTTGATGTTGATTCTCTTAAACTTAGATCTTCTCCTCCTAAGCATGATATCAATGAGTCTCTCAAAGCAATGAGAATTTCCATTGGCGAGTGCAAGGAAAGAACCGCTAGATTGCATGCTAAAAAAGATAGCTTTATAAAAACGTGTTCTTCTAGTTTCCATGAAAATAATGATGAGGATCTTAAAGTTATTGATGCGTCTCCTATTAGATCTATGTTTTTCAATATGAATTTTGATGATTATGGGACTGATGATGAATCAACTTTGCCTAGAAGGCATCCCAAGAATTCGGAGTTTTTAGATCTTGATGCTAAATTTGGTAAAAGTGGGATTGGAGAAGCCACAACTTCAAATAACATTGAACCCACTATCTCGGATTTCAAGGAATTTGATTATGATAATTGTTCTTTAGAAGGTTGTATTTCCTTGTTACAATCCGTTGTTAATTCTCCTCATGCTTATAGTCAAAATAAAGCTTTTACCAAACATATTGTTGATGCCTTGATGCAATCTTATGATGAAAAATTTAATTTGGAAGTTTCTATACCTAGAAAACTTAATGATGAGTGGGAACCTACTAGAAATATTAGAATTAAAGATCATGAGTGTTCTGCTTTGTGTGATTTGGGTGCTAGTGTTTTCACGATTCCGAAAACTTTATGTGATATGCTAGGTTTCCATGATCTTGATGATTGCTCTTTAAATTTGCACCTTGCGGATTCCACCATTAAAAAGCCTATGGGAAGGATCAATGATGTTCTTATTGTTGCAAATAGAAATTTGGTGCCCGTAGATTTTATCATTCTTGATATAGATTGCAATCTTTCTTGCCCTATTATTCTTGGTAGACCTTTCCTTAGAACGATTGGCGCGATTATTGATATGAAGGAAGGGAATATTAGATTCCAATTTCCATTAAAGAAAGGCATGGAGCACTTTCCAAGAAAGAAAGTCAAACTACCTTATGAATCTATCATGCAGGCTACTTATGAATTTAGTGCCAAAGATGGTACTCGTTAGATCTATCTTCGCTTTTATGCCTAGCTAGGGGCGTTAAATGATAGCGCTAGTTGGGAGGCAACCCAATTTTCTTTATGTTTTTTGTTTTTGTTCCTGTTTAGTAATAAATCTTGCATCGAACTTATGTTTAGATGTGTTTTTATCTTTTAATTAGTGTTTGTGCCAAGTAGAACCTATAGGATAACCTATGATGATAGTTGATTTGATTCTGCTGAAAAACAGAAACTTTGCACGCACGAATATAATTTTGTTAAATCACAGGAACATGCTTTTGCGTTGATTCTTTTTGCTTCTGATCAATAAACAATCCACGCAAAAAAAATTGTCCAGGACTTCCTATTTTGGTAGGATTTTTAGAGTTCCAGAAGTTTGCGTTAGTTACAGATTGCTATAGACTGTTCTATTTTTGACAGATTCTGTTTTTCGTGTGTTGTTTGCTTATTTTGATGCATCTATGGCCAATAAAATAGTTTATAAACCATAGAGAAGTTGGAATACAGTTGGTTTAACACCAAAATAAATAAAGAATGAGTTCATTACAGTACCTTATGTGGTGGTTTTGTTTTCTTTCACTAACGGAGCTTATAAGATTTCCTGTTGAGTTTTGTGTTGTAAAGTTTTCAAGTTTTGGGTAAAGCTTTTATGGACTATGGAATAAAGGGTGGCAAGAGCCTAAGCTTGGGGATGCCCATGGCACCCCAAGATAATCAAGAATAGCCAAAAGCCTAAGCTTGGGGATGCCCCGGGAAGGCATCCCCTCTTTCATCTTCATTCATTGGTAACTTTACTTGGAGCTATATTTTTATTCGCCACAAGATATGCGTTTTGCTTGGAGCGTCGTGTATTATATTAGTATTTGATTTTTAGTTTACCACAATCATCCTTGCTGTACACACCTTTTGGGAGAAGCCTATTTGATTAGAATTTGCTAGAATACTCTATGTGCTTCACTTATATCTTTTGAGCTTGATAGTTTTTGCTCTAGTGCTTCACTTATATTTTTTAGAGCACGGTGGTGTCTTAATTTTGAAGAAATTACTAGTCTCTCATGCTTCACTTATATATTTTTGAGAGTCTTTTAGAACAGCATGGTATTTGCTATGGTTTTAAAGTTGGTCCTAAAATGATGAGCATCCAAGTTGGGTATAATAAAAACTATCATAGGAAGAGAATTGGATGCTATGATCAATTTGATGCTTGATAATTGTTTTGAGATATAAAGGTAGTAATGTTAGGGTCATGCTAGTGGGTAATTATGAAATTGAGAAATACTTTTGTTGAAGTTGGCAAGTCCCGTAGCATGCACGTATGGTAAAAGTTGTGTGACAAATTTGTTGCATCAGGTGCTCTTTTGATTGTCTTCCTTATGAGTGGCAGTCGGGGACGAGCGATGGTCTTTTCCTACCAATCTATCCCTCTTGGGGCATGCGTAGTAGTACTTTGCTTAGAGGGCTAAGTAGACTTCTGCAATAAGTATATGAGTTCTTTTTGACTAATGTGAGTCCATGGATATACGCACACTCATCCTTCCACTTTGCTAGCCTTTATTATTACCGTGCAACTTTGGCCGGCATCATGAACCCTTTATTTACCTTCCTCAAAACAGCCACCATACCTACCTATTATGGCATTTCCATATCCATTCCGAGATATATTGCCATGCAACTTTCCACCATTCCGTTTATTATGACACGTTCCATCATTGTCATATTGCTCTTTGCATGATGATGTAGTTGACATCGTATTTGTGGCAAGGCCACCTTCATAATTTTCATACATGTTGCTCTTGATTCATTGCATATCCCGGCACACCGCCGGAGGCATTCATATAGAGTCATATCTTGTTCCAGCTTTGAGTTGTAATTCTTGAGTTGTAAATCAATAAAAGTGTGATGATCTTCATTATTAGAGCATTATCTCAGTGAGGAAAGGATGATGAAGACTATGATTCCCCCACAAGTCGAGATGAGACTTCGGACTTTACAAAAAACGGAGAGAAAGGCCAAAAGGTAAAAAAAGAGAAAGGCCAAAGAAAAAAAGAAATAGAAAAGAAAAGAAAAAAAAGAAAAAAATGAGAGAAAAAGAGAGAAGGGACAATGCTACTATCTCCTTTTCCACACTTCTGATTTAAAATAGCACCATGATCCTCATGATAGAGAGTCTCTTATGTTGCCACTTTCATATACTAAGTGGGAATTTTTCATTATAGAACTTGGGCTTGTATATTCCAATGATGGGCTTCCTCAAAATGCCCTAGGTCTTTGTGAGCAAGCAAGTTGGATGCACACCCACTTAGTTTCTTTTGTTGAGCTTTCATATATTTATAGCTCTAGTGCATCCGTTGCATGGCAATCCCTACTCACTCACATTGATATCTATTAATGGGCATCTCCATAAGCCCGTTGATACGCCTAGTTGATGTGAGACTATCTTCTCCCTTATTGTCCTCACAACCACCACCTTATACCACCATAGTGCTATGTCCATGGCTTGCGCTCATGTATAGCGTAAGAGTTGAAAAAGCTGAAGCGCGTTAAAAAGTATGAAACAATTGCTCGGCTCGTCATCGGGGTTGTGCATGATGGGAGTATTTTGTGTAATGAAAATGAAGCATGGCCTAACTATATGATTTTGTAGGGATAAGCTTTCTTTGGTTATGTTATTTTGATAGGACATGATTATTTGTTAGTATGCTTCGAAGCATTATTATTTTTATGTTTTATAAGCTTTTATTTTGAATCATTTGGATCTGAACATTCATGCCAGAATAAATAAAATTACATTGAGAATTATGCTAGGTAGCATTCCACATCAAAAATTTCTTTTTTATCATTTACCTACTCGAGGGCGAGCAGGAATTAAGCTTGGGGATGCTTGATACGGCTCCAACGTATCTATAATTTTTTATTGTTCCATGCTATTATATTACCCCATTTGGATGTTTATGGGCTTTATTTTACAAATTTATATCATTTTTGGGACTAACCTACTAACCGGAGGCCCAGCCCGTATTGCTGTTTTTTTTGCCTATTTCAGTATTTCGAAGAAAAGGAATATCAAACGGAGTCCAAACGGAATGAAACCTTCGGGAGCATGATTTTTGGAACGAACGTGATCCAGAGGACTTGGAGTGCAAGTCAAGAAGCAGCCGAGGCTCCCACGAGATAGGAGGGCGCCCCCCCCCCCTATAGGGCGCGCCCCACTATCTCGTGGGCCCCTCGGGCGTCCACCGACGTACTTCTTCCTCCTATATAAGCCTACATACACCAAAAACATCCAGGGAGCAGACGAAACACAATTTCCACCACCGTAACCTTTTGTATCCGCGAGATCCCATCTTGGAGCCTTCGTCGGTGTTCTGCCGGAGGGGGAATCGACCATGGAGGGCTTCTACATCAACATTCTTGCCCCTCCGATGAGTTGTGAGTAGTTTACCACAGACCTACGGGTCCATAGTTATTATCTAGATGGCTTCTTCTCTCTTTTTGGATCTCAATACAATGTTCTCCCCCTCTCTTGTGGAGATCTATTCGATGTAAACTATTTTTGCAGTGTGTTGTCGAGATCCGATGAATTGTGGGTTTATGATCAAGTTTATCTATGAATAATATTTGAATCTTCTCTGAATTCTTTTATGTATGATTGAGTTATCTTTGCAAGTCTCTTCGAATTATCAGTTTGGTTTGGCCTGCTAGATTGATCTTTCTTGCCATGGGAGAAGTGCTTAGCTTTGGGTTCAATCTTGCGGTGTCCTTACCCAGTGACAGAAAGGGTTGCAAGGCACGTATTGTATTGTTTCCATCGAGGATAACAAGATGGGGTTTATATCATATTGCTTCAGTTTATCCCTCTACATCATGTCATCTTGCTTAATGCATTACTCTGTTCTTATGAACTTAATACTCTAGATGCAGGCAGGAGTCGGTCGATGTGTGGAGTAATAGTAGTAGATGCAGGCAGGAGTCGGTCTACTTGTTGCGGACGTGATGCCTATATACATGATCATGCCTAGATAATCTCATAATTATTCTCTTTTCTATCAATTGCTCGATAGTAATTTGTTCACCCACCGTAATACTTATGCTATCTTGAGAGAAGCCACTAGTGAAACCTATGGCCCCCAGGTCTATCTCTTATCATATTTGCTTCCAATCTACCTTTATTTGCATCTTTACTTTACGCATCTATATTATAAAATACCAAAAATATATTTATCTTATAATACTATCTTTATTAGATCTCACTTTCGCAAGTGGCTGTGAAGGGATTGACAACCCCTTTGTTGTGTTGGTTGCGAGTTATTTGTTTGTTTGTGTAGGTGCATGGGACTTTTGAGGAGCCTCCTACTAGATTGATACCTTGGTTCTCAAAAACTAAGGGAAATACTTATGCTACTATTGCTGCATCACCCTCTCCTCTTCAACGAAAACCAACGCAAGCTCAAGACGTTGCAGGCAGTGAGCAGGCCGGAGCGGCTGAGCCCCCGGCCATGCTGACGAGCTCAGCGATCCGCTCGAGCCACTCCTCGTAGAATTCGCCGACCGAGCGGTAGCAAAGGAGCTCCTGCGCCATGAGCAGAGCGGCTTGCACGTCCGTAGGGCCGTGACGCGCGTGGGAAGACAAAGCTGCCGGAGTCAGTGATGGAGTAGCGGTCCGCCCGTCACGGCGCACCGACGGGTGCATCGAAGAAGCTTGCTGCTCGTGGCCGGCAGGGCCCGTGGCGGTGTTGGCCATCGGAGATGGAGCACGATGTGCACAACCATCGCCTGCCGGAGCCGTCTGAGCAATGCGAGCATGACTGTGGCCCGGCGCTCGGCGCGAGCTTGGCTTGCGTCGGCCATGGAAGTGTCGGAGTGGCGGTGGATCGATCGGCGGAAGAGAAGAACCGACGCACCCCTACCTGGCGCACCAAATGTCGAATTATGGGTTCCGCAAACCCTTGAGAGGTTCAAACTCTGGGGTGCGTGCGGAGATCTCAACCTACCCAGCATGCCTACTCGCGATCCTCCTAAGCCTAGCGCGACGAGCTTGAAGAGACAAAGAGACACAACAGTTTATCCTGGTTCGGGCCATCTTGCGGTGTAATACCCTACTCCAGTGTTTTGCTGGATTGCCTCGGAGGGCTGAGGATGAACTAGTACAGTGGATGAACTGGCCTCAGGAGGTGAGGTGTTCTTGAGCTCGAGAGAGCTGAGGAGATGTGAACTAGATGCCCCTCTATGGTGGTGTCTAAGTCCTATTGATAGTGGCCTTGGTCCTCTTCCCAAAATGATGGAGGGAAGGGATCCCACAACGGACGGATTTGAAAGGGGACAAGTAGTACAGCTTATCCTGACAAAAGTAGTCCTCGCCCGCGAAAAGCCTCTGGTCGTGACATTGTGGTGGGCTCGATGAGGACCTCCGTCCTGGCGGTCTTGGTCTTGTTGCACCAGAATGGAAACCTTTGGCTGACTCCTCAGGACTCCGCGCTTGTGGCTTGCCTCCCTTGCACCAAAGAGGAAACCTGCGCTCTGCGCCCGCTGGCGCCCGCCTGGCCTTGGTCTTCATGGCTCACGTCAGCTGAGCCTCGTGAGGTAAACCTTGCATAGAACTCTCCACCCCTCGGGAGCCAGCCTGAAGAGGCCGATCCCCTCAGGGGTCTTGGCGCCGTTCGCCTCGCAAGGCTTGGCCCCTCGCGAGGGTCTTGAGTTGTTGATGCTGAAGTTGGGCCGTACCAGGCCATCGATGGAGCCACGTGGTGGGCCGCAGACAGGCAGGGCTGGATAACCCCATATCCAGAACACCGACACCTGCTCACCTGTGACCGTGTCTAGCTCGCTCTTGTACAACTTGTACATGACTGAGGGATCATCCGTCGTCTCATTTACCACATCCCACTTGTAACCCCAAGTGGGGTACCGTAGTGGGTCGTCATGGTTGTTCCAATCCTCGTACTTCACGGTCTTCGGTCGTCCAACCGGCAATCACTCCCAGCTCCATATAGAAAGTGCGAGCAGGATACAACCACCAATACCTCCTGATTTCCTACAATAGGCTTCATCCAACTACACATAAAAGAGAACATGAAGTGAAAAAGAAACAACTTTCTACATGTCTATACAAGTAAGCCAGTGCCGCCGAACCCCAACTCCATTTGCTATCAAAGACGGTCAACGCCTTCAGCCACATCCATGGAGCATTCTTGCCTATGCCATCAGCAAACATAGTCCTGGATATAACATACCACATGTAGACACGAGCATATGTCTTGACCTCATCCTCATTAGCCTCCTCGGGGAAATTATCAAAGTCCATGCAATCCAGGTGAAAGGAGCACCGGCTGTGACTCTTTCCTTCTTCTTGTCTTCTGCTTCTGGTTCCCGAGGCTCCGGAGGAACCATACCGATAAGGGCATGCATCTGCTCGCACCACCCATCAGAATCGGTGCTCATACATAGAGGATTACTCTCGATAGGAAGATCGGCAATCATAACAATATCCTGGAGCATCACGATCATCTCCACGGTCCGAAGATGGAAACTGTGTGTCTCCGACCGCCAACGATCAGTAAGCGCGGTGATTGCTGTAGCATTGAGGGGTGGCGTTGACCGGCTGACCAACTGAATGAAAGGGAGGAGTCCTGTCTCCCTTACATACGGTGTGTATTGCTCATCATAGCGCATCCCCCAAAGGTTGACCCCGTGAGACCGAAGCTTCAGAGGTTGAAGCTCCTACAAACAAGCAAATCAGAAAATTACATATGGGGCATTTGTTTTTTAAATAAACACGAAATTCATAATACCGGCCACTTTCATTATTACCCGCTGCTCCACCGACAAAGCATACAACCAGTGTTGATGGTCCGAATGGTCATTGAGAAGCCAAACCATCCTAACAATTTAAAAAAAAGCATTCTTGTCAACACGATTATCTTTTCAATACAAATAAACTAAAGTAGGCCTACTATGTGCAAGATTCAAAGTATATGTATCAAAAGCATTCTTGTCAATACGAGTATAATTTCAATATAAATAATCTAAACTAGGCCTACTTCATACAAATATCTTTTCTATAGAAATAACATGTCAACCTATGTATCCAAACCACATCTTTTCAATAAAATAAACTAAACTAGGGTTGCAAGATTAGGTATCTAATACATGCAAGACTCTACTACATGCAAGATTCTAATCTAATCAAATCAAACAAGGGTTCCCCAAATCTTCAAAATAGCATCCATTCTATGGATAGAAAGAAGGGGATCGGAGGAGAGTACATTCTAGGATGGATTGGTGAAAAAATCCACGGACCAAATCGTTAGATCTGAAGGATTTGGGAGAGGGGATTGAGAGGGGGAGAGGAGGAAGCCGCCACACCGCTGCTTCTGTAACTCCTGGAACGAATGGGTGGGGTGGGGGTAGGGAGATCTGGCGGCTTCATCTAAGTCATAGTGCAGCACCTAAGGGCTAGGTGCTGCACATTACATGTGTGGCGCCTAGCTCGGAGGTGCTGCATTGCTGGGTGCGGGCCCAGCGGCTGCCACGGTGGACAGAGGTGCAACACCCCAGAGTTAGGCGCTGCACCGTAGAGTGTGGCGCCTGCGTGTCGGGCGCCACTCAAAAAGGTCAGCCACATGAAATAGTTTTACTCGCAATTCATTTTGTGCATTGATTGCGTCCACGGGTCAACATTGTCAATTTTGCCTCGAAATGAGTGGTTGCGGGAGCAAGCCGTTGGTGGCAAATCTGGGCGGCCCGGGCAGCGCGACGTCCCCGCCCCATGACCTCGCCGTAGTTGGTGCGTGGACGCAGGTCCGGTGCGACCCGAGTGGCTCTCCCACGTGGGCGCGCCGTGGGGCGTTGATGGCAGCCGCTTCTGGGCATTGGCCTGCGAGGAATTGGAGGAGGAGGAAGTGTGTTCCCCTTCTTGCTCTCCTGTCCCACTAGCGGGCGCGACACTCGGAGACTTCTTGGCGCTCGCGGTGGTCGGTGACGCAGGTGAGGGAGGCCGGTGTTGTCGCTTTGCACCGGGCGGCGGTGGCTCGTGGGCGACGGCGGCGCGCATCTGGAAGCCGTCTGGGACCTCGGGTGGTGGTTCAGTTGTGCGCGTGTTGCGCTCGACGTTGCCTCCCCTGGCGAGCTCAGCGGCTCCTACGGCAGAGGCTATAGTGGAGTGGTCGGCGCTCTCCGTGCGGGCCTCTCCGGCCAGACAGCGGCGTCGTCGGTGCCGAACCTAGGGTTGGTCTGTGCGCCTGCGTCCCCCTCCCTACCACGCCTGTCGGGTGTTGGTCCTGGGTGACCCGGGGGCGGTGTCCTCCTTCCAGGGTCCGTCCTTGTCCAGTGTGGACTGTGTTGCTGGGCCCACGTCTTCTCTCCGGCCTGACCTCGTTTCTCAGCCTGCTAAGGGGCCCGGGGGGGCGCTTTATATGGTTGCAGCACAGTCTGCACGACCCATCATTAGGGTTTCAAGCCACCGCGAGTGAGGCATGGTGCTTCGCCAGATCTGCTCACATCCTCCTCCCTTATCCCCCGTCCCCTCTCCCTCTCCTTCGCGGCGGTGATGGCCATGGGAGACCGCCGTGCCGAGAAGCGCCCCATGGAGCCCCTGGTTCTGGAGGCAGAGCAATGTGAGAAGGCCAAGCGTGACAGCACGCCCGGTCGGTTGGCCACGACGAGCGCAGCGGCTACGGCCAGGACCCTGATTCGTACGGGCGTGAGGCGGATTGGGGTCCTCCTCCGCCTTGGTGGCTACAGCAACAGGAACGCACGAAGAAGCGGAAGTAGAGCTAGCGACGCTAGCAGGTCGAGCGTAAATCCCCCGAGCACCCCTCGTGCGGTGGTGACCACGGCGACCCGCTGGCTAAGAAGCCGCGCGCGGCGGCTGGGGCCCTGGTGCTGGCGTTGCCGGATGGTCCCAAGGGATCTACGGTGGAGCCCATCCCCGTGGAGGACGGGAATGGCTCGGAGTGCTTCAAGTGCGGCAGGACGGGTCATTTCCAAGCCCAATGCAAGTCCCCCTCCCTCTGTGTGATCTGCAAGCAAGAGGGACATGCCTCTGCCTACTGTCCTTCAAGGGGAAAGCACATGCACCTCCAGATCTTGGGTAGCGCTATTCCGGGCGAGGGCTTTTTCTGCCTCGAGTTCGAAGAGGATGAGGCCGAGGCGGGTTCAGATCTGAAGACAACTAATGGAGCGGTCCTGTCTGCGAACCCGGGTAAGCTCAACATTCGCACGCTCAAGCAGGAGTTGAAACACATTGTGGCGGGCGACTGGGACTGGTAGATCTGCTCCACATGGCCAAATCCAGTGGGAAGCTTTTCCTGCCCCGCACCGACGTCATGATTAGGGTGCACGATTCCATCCATGAGGAGGTGGTGCCCATGTTCATGTCGGAAGTCTAGTTCTACCTCCATGGCATCCCCAAGAAGCACCGGCGGGCAGAGCGGCTGATGGAGGGCCTGAAGATGATGGGCCGACCTATTGTGGTCGACCAACTCTCCCTCATCGATTGGGGCCAATGAGGATGAAGTTAGGCTGCAAAGCGCCGGACAAGTTAAATGGATTTGTACAGGTTTTGTTGAACCATGAAGGCTATAACATCAAGGTGGAAGTGGAGCGCCTGCTAAAGTGCCCCCGGGATGAGCCGGCGGCTCCAGGCCCAAACGATGGCCCCCCTCGGCCCTCCGGCAAGCGCGACTCTCTTCCTCCTGGAGGCATGGCTAGTTCGGGCCCAGGTGGGCGCTCCGGGCCAAGCAAAGAGACCAATGGCGGCCAGGGAGGCCAGGCCAGAGGTCAGCAGCAGGACGTGGAGATGGCGTGCTAGGATGAAGAGTGCGAGGAAAGCATGCCAGACACTTCGATCGATACTGCGATCTAGGATATGCTAGGAGTAAAGGAGGACGAGATGCCCATTGACAAGGGCATGCCGGAGGTGGGGATACTCGCGACCTCAGATATTGAGATGCTTATGAGCAGCCCACCTACCGCCCGTTCCCTGGAAAAAGCTTTTGACCAATATGTCTCCAATCTCAAGGCCCTCCCTGCTCCCTCTGCCTCAGGAGGTTTGTCGCTGCCAGCTGGGGTGGCGGTGTCCTCGGTCTCGGCTTCTCCCGGGCTTCGGGCCTCCGATTAGGGATGTGTGCTCAATGACCCCCCCCCCCTTTGCTCTCCGCAATCAGGGCGGCGCTCCTCTGGCGGGTCCAGGCATGCTCCAAAGAAGACGGCGGGAAGGAAGCCTGTGGCCAACCCTGCGGTGATGGCTCTTCTGTCTCTAGTTGGCCTGGCGACAGGCAAGCTGCAGGCGGCCCTCGGCGCGGCCGGAGTCTCTGCCAAGGCGCGACACTCCAAGGCGACTCCAGTGACCCAACGGGCCCCTAGTGCGTGATCCAAGGCGGCGCTGGCCGTTCTCTCGTCCCTGGAGAGCGCTCAACTTTGGCTCGCCGACAAGAATCTGGAATCCTCAGGTACCGCCCCACCCTCCTTCATAATCCTTAACACTTTCATGGATCCACAACTAGCAACGATTCTTTCTGATAGTGGCATCGAGGTTGACTCGAAGGGATATGCGATTCTGCCCATGATTCATGCGTGTGAGGAATCCCAAGCTGCTCTGGCCGCGGCTGCGGCGTTGGCCAAGGCTAGTGCAGAGGCTTTGGGGGCTGACAACTCCACGGAGTAGTTGAGGCTGCTTCTGGTTGCTTGGATAACCTGATGGTAGAGGGAGACGCGGAAGCTAGGGAGGCTGATGCCGCTCCTTCCACCAGCCATGCCCCGGCCAAAAAAAGAGTGGTAAAAGTGGTGACTTCACAGGGAGTCTGCTTAAGAAACGTATCATTTAAACAAGATTTTTGTTTTGGAACATCAGGGGATCTCAGCACGCTGGTCGGCGTACCCAACTTAGAGAGTATATGGCGCGGGAAAAGTTTGACGTGGTAGCGTTGCAAGAAATGATCAAGTCCGAATTCAAATTTTAGAGACCTCGCGACATATGACCCCCTTCAGCGCTTCTCTTGGAATTGGGTTGCCTCGTCTGGCCACTCTGGTGGCCTGCTTCTGGGTTGTAATTACGATGTATGTGATGTTGTATCTTAGAGTAGGGCCTATTTTTCATTTCTGCTACGATTAAACGTCGAGTCTCATTGGCCTCGTGGGCTATCGTTTGTGTATATGGCCGTGCAGATCACTCTCGTTCGGCTAATTTCTTGGGGGAAATCCAAGCTTTGGTAGGGGCCAAGCAAGCCGGCGCCATTCCCATCTTCTTGGGAGGTGACTCTAACCTTATTCAGACCGGCGCGGACAAGAATAATAGCAATATCAATTGGCCTCGGGTATCAATGTTTAATAATGCCATCGCCGCAATGGCGCTTAGGGAAGTGGCCAGGACTGGCGACAGGTTCACTTGGACTAACAAGCAATTAGCTCCAGTGCGTAGCGTGTTAGACAGCGTGTTCATCATGTCGGACTGGAAAGTCATCTTTCCCTTGTGCACACTGACGGCTGAAATGTGCATCGGTTCTGATCACGTTCCGCTCATCCTAGCTTCAGGGGAAGATAGTATCAAATGTAGCTCCTGTTTCTACTTTGAAACATGCGGTTTGAAACCGAGGGATTTATCCCTTTGGTTACCGGCTGACGGGATCTTGCGATCACCTCGGTGGGCAGGCAGCATGGGCCCATGGACTTTTGCATCACGGCGGCAGGATCTTTGTTATCCTTCCTCCAAGGATGGGGCGCCAACTACGACAGCAAGGCTAAAAGAGCTAGGGAAGCTCTTATTGAGGAAATCAAGCAGCTTGATGTCCTAGCTGACTCGAGTGTGTTTTCAGAGGTGGAATGGGCTAACCATTATGCCCTTGAAAACCAGGTGCTCTCAATTCTTAGGGAAGAAGAAGAGTATTGGCATCCTAGGGGCGGTGTCAAGTGGGTCACGAAGGGAACCCGGGCTGTTGGTGTTCTGGGAATGGGGGTCCCTAGACTTGCCTGCCTGCGGCCTGCTGCGTGGCTCAACCAGTGGCCCAGTACGGCCCGTCTTCATCAACCAACACTCAAGACCCTCACGAGGGGCCAAGGCTCGCGGGGCGGATGACACAAGGCCTCCTCAGGAGTGGCCTCGCCAGGCAGGCTCGCGAGGAGGCGGAGAGATCAAGGCAAGGGGTACCTTGCAAGGTTCCCGTGACGCAAGCCATGACGAGCAAGACCAGGTAGGCGCCAACCTGCGCAGTGTCCTCGTTTCCTCTTTGGTGCAAAGGGGGCAAGCGCAGGCGCGGAGTACCGAGGCATCAGGCAAAGGTTCCCATATCGGTGCAACAAGACCAAGACTAGCAGGACGGCAGCACGGAGGTCACCATGGAGCCCAAGACGGCGTCATCGCCAGCACCTTTGGCAGGCGGAGACCACCTTTAGTCAGGATAGCTTGTACTAGTTGTCCCCTTTCGAAATGGCCGTTGTTGGATCCCTTCCCGCTCAATATTTGGGAAGAGGACCAGGGCCTCTATAAATAGAGCTAGCCACCACAGTAGAAGGGCATCTGATCTAGAAACGGATTGATTCCCCCCTGAGCACACCACACTAGCCCAAGAACACCTCTCCTCACGAGGTTGTTCTTCCTCTGTACCGTTCATCCTCAGCCTAAGAGGCAATCCACAACCACACACAGGGCTAGGGTATTACACCACAACGGTGGCCCGGACCTGTATAAATCTTGTGTCTCTTGTGTTGTTCATCGATCTAGCTTAGGGATCTCGGTGAGGCTGAGAGCGAGATTCGGTGGGAGGAGATCTTCATGTGCACCCCAGAGTTCGAACCTTAAGGGTTTTGCCGGAACACGATGTCGGACATTTGGCGCGTCAGGTAGGGGTGCACCGGAGTCTTCCTTCCACCGATCTGCATTCACTGCTTCGTCGCATCCATGTCCGGCGACCCGACGACCAACACCGACCGTTGGGCGGCATGGCCATCCCATGCCACGCTGCCTGCCCAAGGTGACCTCAACCCTGCGCCACAGGCAGCTCGCACACCACATAACACTGCGGGGCGAGGGCGGCGCGGTCTCGCGCTGCCCGCCCTTACTCCGCAGCAGGTGCGGGAAACTGCAAGGGCCTCAAATCACGCCGCGGCCACGGTGCCGCACACTCGATGGAAGCAAGAAAACATGAGGGCCGCACTCACCTTGGCTCGGGAGCTGCTGCGATGCAGGCTAATGGAGAGCTGCCGGGACACGCTGCTGGAGCATGTTGCCGAGCTCCTTGATGCCACAGCCTCCGGGGCACCTCCCTTCTGCTTCCAGCTTCCACCCTGGACCCCGGTCAGATCACGCAATGGGCCACTCCGCACCCGCGTGCCCCCAGGCACACCCCAAGGCTTCATCGGCACCAGTTCAACCATCGGTGCCGAACGCCAGGCTGCACGAGCACCATCTCCAGCAAGCAAGGGCATGTGCATTGCCGCCTACGGCCCGGGCAGGCTGCTTCCCTACCATCCCCAAGACGGCGCATTAGGCCAGGCCACATGGAGCGTGGGGCACTACGGCGAAGTCTTCGAGGCTGCGGCATCAGAGGCTTACGTGCCCCGCATGGTGGATCGGGAGTACGCGTTGGAAGACGACCCTGGCTCGTTCCTCGGGTCAGGCTGGGAGGAAGAGACGCCAGAAGCCGAGCCTTTTCAGGAGCCTCAAGGAAGCCTCACCAACCGTGCTAGCAGCAGCAGCTACCGGGTACTTCTAATTCCTCAGGAGCAAGCTTATGCTAACCATGGGTCGCAGGAGGTTCAGGTCACTGCAGCGGACGGTTGCCCCAGCTCAGCAGCCTCCCTTCCGCCAGGAGGAGCGCACTAGGGGCTGCAAGAGAGGGGACAGGAGCCAGGCCCCTCCCAACGGTGCACGGAGCAAGGCATTCCCCGGAGGTAGGCCCTCTGCCGGGGAGGTGCTGCAAAGCCTACCCCCAGCAGAGGACCCGTGGTCGCTGAGGGAACCCCTGGCGTCCCCTTTGCCCCATTGGCGTCATCCTCGGTCTCCGACCGCTATCAATGGTGGTCAGGCGGGGCCCTCGTCTGGCGATATGAAGCAAGGCTGGTGCCTGTGAAGAAGGCCCAGTGCCTGTGAAGCTCGTCGCCCGTGACACTCTCACGTAATAATGAGTGGGGCTATACACGCCCCGGAGTCTCCGGAGAGCCGCCCTTGGGCCTCGGGGGCTCCCTCCCACGCCCAGTGGCAGCACTTAGCTCCGTGCTGGTGAGAAGACATTGAAGACTAGACTAGGCGCCGGACGCGGCCTTTTGCTTTTTTGCCTCCCTTTTTGTGGTCAAGCTTTCTTGCTTCGGATTTAAGTTGAAGTTGAGTTTGCATTTCTGTGTGCGGGGGGGGGGGTGTCTTTTCTCGCTCGTGTGATTTCTTGTGTTACTGGTTTTCTGCCCCAATTTGGAGTTCGCACCAGCTGCCTCCCCTCATGAGCCCTTCACGGGAGGGGCTGGGTGAAGCACACATACGCTATGTGCATGCCATACTGCAGCCGGCACTTGCTCTCGCAAGGCCCCCTCAACCGAGTCGGCAGGTCCCTTAGGGGACCCTTGGGAGTTCACGACCCCACGAGTTCGGGACCCGTCCCGGCTAAAGGTAAACTACAACAACAAGCTCGCCCCAGGGCCCGTAGGATCATAGAGGCACATGTTTAGTATCGTTCCTAAAAGCATACAGGCGGCAATCTTTTTACATAAGGGGCTTCCCTCCCAAAATGCTCTTACAACCTCTGGGGCCACGCCCGAGCGTTTTGTATGTAGGATAAACAGTGGAGAAACACGGGATCAGTCAGACATATCGCTCACTTCATCCTCTCGGTCGCCTCCAGAAGCATTGCTCGCGCTGCTGTTGTTGTCACTAGTGTCGCCATCACCATCATTGGCACAACCGTCACCACCATTGACCACGTCGCCACCATCCGCCGCGACTACAACCCCGTCATTGTCGGAAGCAAAGGCCCTAACAAGCACATCCATGTTGTCCTCCACCCACCACGCCAGGTCGCCCTGGATGGCCTCGGGCACCAGGTCGATGACGGCGTCAAAGTCAAAGTGGGGGTCGGTGTTCTGAAGATGGCTGAAGACGCGGGAGAATGCATGCGCAAGCAGGCTGCGACTCCTCTCCTCGACGAGTTGGCGAGCTCTCTCAGAGCGGTTCTCCAGGCGCGTCACCACATCAGTGAAGAAGCGGAGATGACTGGCATAGTTGGTCACGTGAGGATGCAGGGCGTCCTCATCATATATATTGCCCAGGGCTGTGTTGGCCCTGTTCCTGGAGCATGGGGTCGTGTATGTGCTCCAGCGTCTGCCGTTCAACCACTTCCTCCCTGTTCTGCTGCGCAATGGACTCGGCATCGTCAACCCGCTGCTGAAGAGGAAGCAGCTCGGCACGGGCAGAGGCCAACTCAGTCTGCGCCGAGACCAGGGCAGCTGCGGTGGCCTCCGCACGCCGCTCCGCTTCAGTCAGCTTGGACCTGAGGGTGGCAGTCCTGCCTGCAACCTCGGCTTCAACCAGCTTCAGCTTCAGGTCATACCTGCTCACAAGAACTGTGCAAGCCTCCGCCACGCGGCGGTCGACCTCTTCCTGGACTCGAGCCTCGCGTGCGCCAACATCGTCCTCCACCTGGGTAACATGGTGCTCCCTTGTCTCCAACTGCTCAAGATCAATATTGCACTCGGCGGCCTCCAGTGTCAGTGCTTCCTCACGCTTCCGGAGCTCCTCCTCATCGACAGGCGTCCCCTTCAGCGACGCAAGGGCGGCCTAACGCAGCTCCACTTGCTGCTCCAGGGAGGCGCTCCAGGCTTGGAGCTCCCACACGCGCTTCTCTGTGATCTCGCGATGATAATCTGCTTCTCGAGCCTCCTCCAAAGCTTGGGAGCAGGCCTCTCGCAAGGCCACAAGGGATGCCTCGGCCTTCGCGTTGTCAAGCTCGTGCTGGTGGTGCGTGAGGTTGATGGCCACTGAGGGAGTCCTGGACTAGGGGGTGTCCGGATAGCCAAACTATCATCATCGGCCGGACTCCAAGACTATGAAGATACAAGATTGAAGACTTCGTCCCGTGTCCGGATGGGACTTTCCTTGGCATGGAAGGCAAGCTTGGCGATACGGATATGTAGATCTCCTACCATTGTAACCGACTCTGTGTAACCCTAGCCCTCTCCGGTGTCTATATAAACCGGATGGCTTTAGTCCATAGGACGAACAACAATCAGACCATAGGCTAGCTTCTAGGGTTTAGCCTCCTTGATCTCGTGGTAGATCCGCTCTTGTAACACACATCATCAATATTAATCAACCAGGACGTAGGGTTTTACCTCCATCAAGAGGGCCTGAACCTGGGTAAAACATCGTGTCCCTTGTCTCCTGTTACCATCCGCCTAGACGCACAGTTCGGGACCCCCTACCCGAGATCCGCCGGTTTTGACACCGACATTGGTGCTTTCGTTGAGAGTTCCTCTGTGTCATCACCAATAGGCTCGATGGCTTCTTCGATCATCATCAACGATGCAGTCCAGGGTGAGACCTTCCTCCCTGGACAGATCTTCGTATTTGGTGGATTCGCACTGCAGGCCAATTCGCTTGGCCAACTGGAGCAGATCGAAAGCTACGCCCCTGGCCGTCAGGTCAGATTTGGAAGTTTGAACTTCACGGCTGACATCCGCGGGGACTTGATCCTCGATGGATTCGAGCCACAGCCAAGCGTGTTGCACAGTCACGGCGAGCATGATTTAGCTCTGCAGCCGGACAGTACCCTGGAGGCCGCACTCGAACCCGCTCCGATCTTCAATTCGGAGCTGGCTGTGCAGGTCGAGGACGGATGGCTAGACACCGCCTCGGGGGCTGCAACCTCTACGAAGATAGAGCCGAACACTGACCTTGTCCCTCATGAAGCTCGTGACTCCGAGGTGTCAGACTCCTTGCCGGACGCCGAACCTCCCGCGCCCCCTCCGATCGAACCAGATTGGGCGCTGATCATGGAGTTCTCCGCAGCGGACATCTTTCAACACTCACCTTTCGGCGACATCTTAAGTTCGCTAAAGTATCTCTCGTTATTAGGAGAGCCCTGGCCGAACTGCAGTCAGGACGGTTGGGATGTGGACAATGAAGAAATTCAAAGCCCACCCACCACCCACTTGGTAGCCACTGTCGACGATCTAAACGACATGCTAGATTACCACTCCGAAGACATCGACGGTATGGACAACGATGCCGGAGATGACCAAGAACCAGCGCCCACCGGGCACTGGAAAGCCACCTCATCATATGACATATACATGGTGGATATACCAAAGGATGGTAATGGCGAAGGAACAGCGGAGGATGACCCCTCCAAGAAACAGCCCAAGCGCCAGCGTCAGCGGCGCCGCTCTAAATCCCGCCACAGCAAGAATGAAGATTTCGGCATCGGAGATAATAATACACCGGACAGTGCCGAAGACAACCCACTCCAGCAAGATCCAGCGCAGGAGGACGGAGACGCCAACCCTCATGAGAGAGCGGCAGAAGAAGAGGTAGAGGATTATATGCCTCCCTCCGGAGACGAGGCAAGCCTCGACGACGATGAATTCGTCGTGCCTGAGGACCCCGTCGAACAAGAGCGTTTTAAATGCAGGCTTATGGCCACAGTGAATAGCCTCAAGAAAAAGCAGCAACAGCTTAGAGCTGATCAAGATCTGCTAGCCGACAGATGGACTGAAGTCCTCGCGGCCGAAGAGCATGAGCTCGAACGCCCCTCCAAAAGCTACCCTAAACGCAAGCTGCTCCCCCGATTAGAGGAGGAGGTGTATGAACCCGCATCGCTAGGAGACAATACGGCTGACGACCACCCCGTGGTCGCGACGGAGAGGCCCCTAGGCCCTTCACTAGAACCGTACCCCGGCATCGCTCGAAGAGCACAAAGCCACAGGGGAACGCTCCGGACTTGCGAGATATATTGGAGGATAAGGCAAGACAATCAAGATCGATCTATGGATCGCGTGGGCGCCCCATGATACGTGACGACAACCGTCATGCCGGACACAGTAAGTCCGGCCGGGCCGAACAAAACAGACAAAGCTCTTTTGAGCTCCGTCGTGATATCGCCCAGTATAGAGGCGCCGCGCAGCCACTATGCTTCACAGATGAAGTAATGGATCATCAAATCCCCGAAGGGTTTAAACCCGTGAATATTGAATCTTACGATGGCACAACAGACCCCACGGTTTGGATCGAAGACTATCTCCTTCACATCCACATGGCCCGCGGTGACGATCTTCACGCCATCAAATATCTCCCCCTCAAGCTTAAAGGACCAGCCCGGCATTGGCTTAACAGCTTGCCAGCAGAGTCAATTGGGAGTTGGGAAGATCTGGAAGCCGCATTCCTCGATAACTTCCAAGGCACGTATGTGCGACCACCAGACGCTGATGACCTAGCCACATAATTCAGCAGCCAGACGAATCGGCCAGACAATTCTGGACAAGGTTCTTAACCAAGAAAAACCAAATCGTCGACTGTCCGGATGCGGAGGCCCTAGCGGCCTTCAAGCATAATATCCGCGACGAGTGGCTTGCCCGGCACCTGGGACAGGAAAAGCCGAAATCCATGGCAGCCCTCACATCACTCATGACCCGCTTCTGCGCGGGTGAGGACAGCTGGCTAGCATGCAGCAACAACCTTAGCAAAAATTCTGGCAGTCCGGATATCAAGGACCGTAATGGCAGGTCGTGTCATAACAAAAACAAACGCCGCATTAACAGCGACAATAGTGAGGATACGGCAGTCAATGCCTGATTCAAAGGCTCTAAACCCAGTCAGCGGAAAAATCCATTCAAAAGAACTACTCCGGGTCCGTCCAATTTGGACCGAATACTCGACCGCTCGTGCCAGATACACGGCACTCCCGAAAAACCAGCCAACCACACCAACAGGGACTGTTGGGTATTCAAGCAGGCAGGCAAGTTAATTGCCGAAAACAATGACAAGGGGCTGCACAGCGATGACGAGGAAGAGACCCGACCGCCGAACAATAGAGGACAGAAGGGTTTCCCCCCACAGGTGCGGACGGTGAACATGATATAGGCAACGCAGATACCCAAAAGGGAGCGGAAGCGTGCACTCAGGGATGTATACGCGATGGAGCCAGTTGCCCCGAAGTTCAATCCATGGTCCTCCTGCCCGATCACTTTTGACCGAAGGGACCACCCCACCAGCATCCGCCATGGCGGATTCGCCGCATTGGTTCTAGACCCAATCGTCGATGGATTTCACCTCACCAGAGTCCTGATGGACGGCGGCAGCAGCCTGAACCTGCTTTATCAGGACACAGTGCGCAAAATGGGCATAGACCCCTCAAGGATTAAACCTACCAAGACGACCTTTAAAGGCGTCATACCAGGTGTAGAAGCCAATTGTACAGGCTCCGTTACACTGGAAGTGGTCTTCGGATCCCCGGATAACTTCCGAAGCGAGGAGTTAATCTTCGACAGAGTTCCGTTCCGCAGCGGCTATCATGCCCTGCTCGAACGTACCGTGTTTGCAAAGTTCAACGTGGTGCCGCACTACGCATACCTCAAGCTCAAGATGCCAGGCCCTCTAGGAGTCATCACGGTCAACGGAAACACTGAACGTTCTCTCCGCACAGAGGAACATACAGCGGCTCTCGCGGCAGAAGTACAATGCAGCCTCTTAAGGCAATTCTCGAGTCCGGCCGTTAAGCGGCCGTACACAGCTAAGCGCGCCCAGAGTAACCTACAACAAGACCACCTGGCATGTTCCGAGTATGCGTAGCAGTGCGGCCCCAACCCCAGCCCCTGTAAAACGTCAAGACAGGTCCTTCGCGTACACCATTACGCTCTGAAGATACCATGGGCATGGGGAGAGGGGCACGACCACGATAGGCCCAGACTGCGGCTCAACCACACCAGGGGCTCTCAAGTGTGTCATTCTTTTTTTCCTTTTTTTTCCTTTTTATTTTTTTTCACAGGACTCCGTTCCTGAGAGGCCCTGTCCGGCAGCAGACGTGTCGAACTCACTATGCAACAGCCAGGGAAGGAGAAAGGCTACAACGAATATCCGGGTGGTCTCCATTACGAGCATTAAATCTGTTTTATGCACCATTCCGCAGCCTACCCCTGGAGGGGGACATGTTTAACAGTCCCATCCCTTGCTTATCGCACCATTTGTATCATTCTGCACTTACAGCAGTTTTTCTTGAATAAAGTAATGCAGCACCTTTTTGCTTCCAATTGCATTTCTTTCTTATACATATGTTCATCTATGACATGTTGCATCCGTACATTTTGGTACAGCTAAATACACCAGGGGCTTACATTTCCCGCATCATGGTGTGATAAGTCCGAACACTTTCACAAGTGCGGCACCCCGAACTTATAGCATTATATGCATCGGCTCCGAATCATGTCTCGGGTCAATAGTTGGGTTTGCCCGGCTCCCATGTTTTGGTACCTTACGTTCCGTTTTATCGGCTAAGGTAGCACTGGGAGAACCACTGCGATTGCGCCCCAGTTGAGCTGGGTTAATGCCTCAGTGGAGAAAGCTAAAACTGACCATCATGATGAGGCGAGAGGTGGTCGCTGTTCGAGAGGTTTTTTGCGAGTCCTTAAAGACTTATGCCGCTTAGAGCGAGGAGCCGACTTAGTCCGGCCCAGGCGTGGATAGCGCCCCAAATTCGGCCTTCCGAAGACTAGGGGCTTCGCCGAAATTTAAAATTATAGAATTCTATGGCTAAGTGAGAGTGTTCAAGCATTATAAGTCCGGTTGCCTTGTTCGTTGTGTTGAGCGCCTCCCTAGATGGACCCAAATATGGGAACAAGAGTGCTCAAATTTATCCCGAACACCCCAGCACTCGTGGCATGGGGGCTGAAGCCGACGACTTGCCATCTCTCAGATTTGATAAACAGCCGCACAGAAGGTAATATTTTAAATTAAAATGCGTTGCTTAGCGCAAATGAACTAAGTTTTCAGCGCACAGGATAACAAAATGCGAGTCTACTCAAATATTACATCTTTGGAGCACTCACCCGCAATAATGCGGGCGCCCTTCAGCATACTCTTATAATACATCTCGGGCGTGTGGTGCTCCTTGCCCTGTGGTGGCGGGTCCGTCACGAGCTTCTGGGCATCCATCTTGTCCCAGTGCACCTTTGCGCGGGCTAGGGCCTGACGGGCACCTTCAATACAGGCGGAGTGCTTGATGATTTCAACCCACAGGCACGCATCCACCAGCCGCCACACCAGGCCGAAGTAGCTCCCAGGCATGGCCTCCTTAGGCCACAGCCAAACTATGAGGCCCCTCATGGCCTGTTCGGCCGCCTTGTGGAGCTCGACCAGCTGCTTCAGCCGGTCGCTAAGGGGCACCGGATGTCCGGCCTCAGCATACTGAGACCAGAAGACCTTCTCCGTCGAGCTCCCCTCCTCGGCCCGGTAGAACGCGGCAGCATCGGACACGCTGCGAGGAAGATCTGCGAACGCTCCTGGAGAGCTCCGAATTCGGGTAAGCAACAGGTAATTAACACTCACATGCTTACTTTGCATGAAAAAATGCCTTACCCACTGCTATTTTCTTCAACGCCTTGATTTCCTGGAGGGCCTTGTAGGCTTCGGCCTTAGCGGCTTTGGCACTCTCAAGAGCCGTTGCAAGCTCAGACTCTCGAGTCTTCGAGTCACGCTCCAGGCTCTCATGTTTTTTCACGAGATCCTGGAGCTCTTGTTGTACCTCTGCCACCCGCGCCTCCTGCTTCTCTCGCTCGGTGCGCTCCGCGGCCGCATTGCATTCGGCCGCGGCCACCACCTCTTTCAGGGTCGCCACCTCGTTAGTGGCCCCTGCAATACCCATGTTATCCTCGTCATTCTTTTTGCAACCAAAATCCTTTTCTATAAGGTACAATTTTAATAAGGTGTTACTCACCTTCCTTGTCCTCGAGCTGCTTCTTGGCACGGCCGAGCTCGTTCTCGGACCACTCGAGGCTTTCCTTCAAAGTATTGACCTCCGCAGTCAGTGTGGCAGAGGTCGGCAGCGCAGCCTGCAATTCCATATTGGCATATTTTTTATGACTCCTGCGTATATCTTCTTAGATCCTCAGTCCGGCTTTTCTTTCCGAACACCGAACCGAGCATCAGGGGCTACTGTCTATGCGGTACTATTTTACATATATCAAAATTCTTACCTCAAAGCCTGTTAGAAGGCTGCTGCAGGCTTCGGTCAGCCCGCTCTTGGCGAGCTGCACCTTCTGAATCACCACACTCATAACAGTGCGGTGTTCCTCTTTGATGGAAGGGCCATTGAGCGCCTCCAGCAAGCTATCCGGCGCCTCCGGTTGGATGGAGGCTGCCGGCGTCACAGTCTTGCCCTTCTTACGAAGGGGCCGCTCGCCGGACTCCGGAGCCACTATGGATCCGGAGCCGAGTCCGGTGCAAAGTCCGGGAGGTTGTCCTGCGACACCTCTGGGGCCTCCTCCTCCTGGCGGGTCCCTTCCCGGGATCCCACCTCGGCATCGTCCGTGTCACGGGGGGTGGAGGCGGTCGAAAGAGAATCCATATCCGACGCACCTAAGGACCCGCTTGACGAAGCGGGAAGATCGTCCTTGGGCGAACTGCAGGGTTGTATGCGGCATTAGAAAGACATTGTGTGGCAAAAAAGAAAAACCATGAAGTTATTCGGGAGTCCGGATACTCATGATCTCGCCAGGGGCTTGGCCCTTGGAGGCCAGTCCTCGTCGTCGTCACTCGCGTTGGCAGAGCAGTCCGGGGGAAGAGTTTTTCCCTTCTTGGACCCGTCGGCCTACCTCGTTGGGGAGGCCTTCCTTTTCTTCTCTCCCCCCACTGGGGGAGAGGCTTTCTTCTTCTCCTCCTCACCTTGGTGAGAGGAGTCGGCCTCGGAATCGTCATCCGATAGCACCTGAAAACGGGGACTCTTCCGAGTCCCCGTGGCCTTCTTCTTGGCCTTCTCCTCCGGCACCACATGGGGTGCCGGAGCCAGCAGCCCCGTTAGGCGGGCGTCCGCTGGGTCCTCTGGCAATGGGGCCGGACAGATAGTCTGTTCAGCCTTCGCCAGCCAGTCCTGTCAAAGGTAAAGGGAGTTTAGATCCCGCATAGAGTCAAACTATGGAAACCAAGCGTTTCGTAGAGGACAAAATCACCTACCTCGTCAACCGGACGCTGCGAGCTGAATCCGTGATCTTCGGTAGCGGATGCGGGAGCCTCGGCGCCCTTAAACATCACCTTCCAAACATCTTCATACGTAGTGTCGAAGAGCCTGCTCAAAGTCTGGTGCTGCGCCGGATCGAACTCCCACATATTGAAACCCCATCGTTGGCACGGGAGGATCCGGCAGATGAGCATGACCTGGACCACGTTGACAAGCTTGAGCTTCTTGTCCACCAGCTTTTGGACACAGGCTTGGAGTCCGGTCAGCTCCTCCGAATCACCCCAAGTCCGGCCGCTCTCTTTCCAGGAGGTGAGCCGTGTGGGGATGTCAGATCTGAATTCAGGGGCCGCTGCCCATTCAGCGTCACGCGGCTCGGTGATGTAGAACCACCCCGATTGCCACCTCTTGATGGTTTCCATGAAAGTGCCCTCAAGCCAAGTAATGTTGGACATCCTGCCCACCATGGCGCCTCCGCACTCCGCTTGGCTGCCCTTCATAACCTTCGGCTTGACACTGAAGGTCTTGAGCCACAAGCCGAGGTGGGGCTGGATGCAGAGGAAGGCCTCACACACGATGATAAACGCCGAGATGTTGAGGATGAAATTTGGGGCCAGATCATGGAAATCCAGGCCGTAGTAGAACATGAGCCCCCGGACAAAGGGGTGGAGTGGGAAGCCCAGTCCGCGGAGGAAATGGGGAAGAAATACTACCCTCTCATGGGGCCTGGGGGTGGGGATGAGCTCTCCCTCATAAGGGAGCCAGTGCGCGATGTCGCTGGACATATATCCGGCGTTGCGCAGCTTCTGGATCTGCCCCTCCATGATGGAGGAGGCCATCCACTTGCCTCCCGCTCCGGACATAGTTGGAGAGGGTTGAGGTGAGAAGTGCGGACTTGGGCGCTGGAGCTCGAGTTCGCGGAGATGGATAAGCCAAGGAGGAAGAAGGCGCAGGTAAAAGGGTTGGATCTTTATCCCCTTATATGGGCGGACACAAACATGCGTCCCCACCGGCCTGATAAAACTTGCTTATCCCCCAAGCGCCGCAATCAATGGCGCGGTTGGGTTACCCACGTCCGTATTGATGGGAATCCCGAAATAAGGGGAACACGATCTCTGCTTCGACAAGACGTGCCAAGGGAACCGCTTCGCTAAACGTGCTGAGGTGGTACAATAAAAACAATTCAAGTAAAGGCTTGGTAGTGGTGTGACATCACACCACAAAACGCGTCAGCAGATTGAACTGGTGTAATATTATTCTCTCTACGGTGGTACGTGGAATTTATTTTTGCAGAGTCGGACACTATCCTGGTGTTCACAATCTTCTATAAATTATTCGGAGGAGGAACCCGCCTTGCAATGCCGAAGACAATATGCGCGCCGGACTCGTCGTCATTGAAGCCTGGTTCAGGGGCTACTGAGGGAGTCCTGGACTAGGGCTGTCCGGATAGCCGAACTATCATCATCGGCCGGACTCCAAGACTATGAAGATACAAGATTCAAGACTTCGTCCCGTGTCCGGATGGGACTTTCCTTGGCGTGGAAGGCAAGCTTGGCGATATGGATATGTAGATCTCCTACCATTGTAACCGACTCTGTGTAACCCTAGCCCTCTCCAGTGTCTATATAAACCGGATGGCTTTAGTCCATAGGACGAACAACAATCAGACCATAGGCTAGCTTATAGGGTTTAGCCTCCTTGATCCCGTGGTAGATCCACTCTTGTAACACACATCATCAATATTAATCAAGCAGGACATAGGGTTTTACCTCCATCAAGAGGGCCCGAACCTGGGTAAAACATCGTGTCCCTTGTCTCCTGTTACCATCCGCCTAGACCCACAGTTCGGGACCCCCTACCCGAGATTCGCCGGTTTTGACACCGACAACCACCTTCAGCTTGCATCGCTCCTCAATCAGCCGCAGGCCCTCAGCTTCAAGACGCGTGTCCACGTCCGCAAGCTCTCCATCAAGCTGGCTCATCGCATCCATCGCCTTCCGGAGGAACTCATGGCGGATGACGCTTCGTTTGCGCTCGAGCTTGAGCACGCTGTTGATGTCATCCTCTGTCGCTAGCGCTGTCGGCGGGCCCTGAAGTGGTTCGCCCCCTCTTGGCAGGGAGCTGGGGGTTAGCACCCCCACGGCTGCTGGCCGGACCTTGCAAAGGACCCGCACCGGCGCAGGCTCATCCCCTGAAGAGGAGCCAAGGATCAACGCCAACCACTCGCCGTCCACGACCAATGGAGTAACCCTGGGCAGGTGCTACGTCTTGAGCTTGTGTTGGTTTTCCTCGAAGAGGAGAGGGTGATGCAGCAAGTGTAGTGTAAGTATTTCCCTCAGTTTTGAGAACCAAGGTATCAATCTAGTAGGAGGCTCCTCAAAAGTCCCACGCACCGACACAAACAAACTGAGAACTCGCAACCAACGTAATAAAGGGGTTGTCAATCCCTTCACGGCCACTTGCGAAAGTGAGATCTAATAAAGATAGTATGATAAGATAAATATATTTTTGGTATTTTATAATATATATGCAAAAAGTAAAGATGCAAATAAAAGTAGATTGAAAGCAAATATGATAAGAGATAGACCCGGGGGGCATAGGTTTCACTAGAGGCTTCTCTCGAGATAGCATAAGTATTACGGTGGGTGAACAAATTACTGTCGAGCAATTGATAGAAAAGCGCATAGTTATGAGATTATCTAGGCATGATCATGTATATAGGCATCACGTGCATAACAAGTAGACCGACTCCTGCCTGCATCTACTACTATTACTCCACACATCGACCGACTCCTGCCTGCATCTAGAGTATTAAGTTCATAAGAACAGAGTAGCGCATTAAGCAAGATGACATGATGTAGAGGGATAAACTCATGCAATATGATATAAACCCCATCTTGTTATCCTCGATGGCAACAATATAATACGTGCCCTGCAACCCTTTTTGTCACTGGGTAAGGACACCGCAAGATTGAACCCAAAGCTAAGCACTTCCCCCATGGCAAGAAAGACCAATCTAGTAGGCCAAACCAAACTGATAATTTGAAGAGACTTGCAAAGATAACTCAATCATACATAAAATAATTCAGAGAAGATTCAAATATTATTCATAGATAAACTTGATCATAAACCCACAATTCATCGGATCTCAACAAACGAACCGTAAAAAGAATTTACATCGAATAGATCTCCACAAGAGAGGGGGAGAACATTGTATTGAGATCCAAAAAGAGAGAAGAAGCCATCTAGCTAATAACTATGTACCCATAGGTCTAAGGTAAACTACTCACAACTCATCGGAGGGGCAAGGATGTTGATGTAGAGGCCCTCCGTGCTCGATCCCCGCTCCGGCAGAGTGTCGGCGAAGGCTCCAAGATGAGATCTCGCGGATACAGAAGGTTACGGCAGTGGAAATTGTGTTTCGTGGTGCCCCTGGATGTTTTCGGGGTACATAGGTATATATAGAAGGAAGAAGTACGTCGATGGCCGCCCGAGGGGCCCACGAGACAGGGGGCGCGCCCTACAGGGGGGCGCGGCCCCCTATCTCGTGGGGACCTTAGAAGCTTCTTGACCTGCACTCCATGCTCTCCGGATCACGTTCGTTCCAAAAATCACGCTCCCGGAGGCTTCATTCCGTTTGGACTCCGATTGATATTCCTTTTCTTCGAAATACTGAAATAGGCAAAAAAACAGCAATGTGGGCTGGGCCTCCGGTTAGTAGGTTAGTCCCAAAAATGATATAAATGTGTAAAATAAAGCCCATAAACAACCAAAAGGGGCAATATAATAGCATGGAACAATCAAAAATTATAGATACGTTGGAGATGTATCAAGCATCCCCAAGCTTAATTCCTACTCGTCCTCGAGTAGATAAATGATAAAAGGAGAATTTTTGATGTGGAATGCTACCTAGCATAATTCATAATGTAATTTTCTTTATTGTGGCATGAATGTTCAGATCCAAATGATTCAAAATAAAAGTTCATATTGATAAAAGAAATAGTAACACTTCAAGCATACTAATCAAAGTAATCATGTCTTCTCAAAATAGCATGGCAAAAGAAAGTTCATCCCTACAAAATCATATAGTTAGGCTATGCTTCATTTTTGTCACACAAAGATGTTCCCAACTTCTATACCCCCGATGACAACCAAGCAATTATTTCATACTTAAATAATCTCAAACTTTTTCAACCTTCACGCAATACATGAGCGTGAGCCATGGATATATCACTATGGGTGGAATAGAATATGATGATGGGGATTGTGTGGAGAAGACAAAAAAAAGGAGAAAATCTCACATTGACGAGGATAATCAATGGGCTATGGAGATGCCCATCAATTGATGTCAACATGAGGAGTAGGGATTGCCATGCAACGGATGCACTAGAGCTATAAATGAATGCTCAACAAAATAAAACTAGTGGGTGTGCATCCAACTTGCTTGCTCACGAAGACCTAGGGCATTTGAGGAAGCCCATCATAGGAATATACAATCCAAGTTCTATAATGAAAAATTCCCACTAGTATGAAAAAGACAACTTATGAGACTCACTATATGAAAAACATGGTGCTACTTTGAAGCACAATATATGAGACTCACTACATGGAGAACAAGGTGCTACTTTGAAGCACAAGTGTGGAAAAAAGAGATAGTAACATTGTCCTTTTTATTTATTTTCCCTTTTTTCTTTCTTTTCTTTTTTTTCTTTTTCTTTTTCTTTTTTTTGGGCCTTTATTTTTTTTCTTTTGGCCTTTCTTCTTTTTTTTCTTTTTTTTCTTTTGGGCAATGTTCAAATAATGATGATCATCACACTTCTATTGATTACAACATAAGAATTACAACTCAAAACTAGAACAAGATATGACTCTATATGAATGCCTCCGACGGTGTACCGGGACGGTGCAATGAATCAAGAGTGACATGTACGAAAAATAATGTATGGTGGCTTTGCCACAAATACGATGTCAACTACATGATCATGCAATGGCAATATGACAAAAGTAAAGTATGTCATGATGATGATGAGCGGAACGGTGGAAAGTTGCATGGCAATATATCTCAGAATGGCTATGGAAATGCCATAATAGGTAGTGGTGGCTGTTTTGAGGAAGATATAAGGAGGTTTATGTGTGATAGAGCGTATTGTATCACGGGGTTTGGATGCACCGGCGAAGTTTGCACCAACTCTCAAGGTGAGAAAGGGCAATTCACGGTACCGAAGAGGCTAGCAAAGGTGTAAAGGTAAAAGTGCGTATAATCCATGGACTCAACATTAGTCAAAAGAACTCATATACTTATTGCAAAAATTTAGAAGTCATCAAAAACCAAGTACTACGCGCATGCTCCTAGGGGGATAGAATGGTAGGAAAAGACCATCGCTCGTCCCCGACCGCCACTCAAAAGGATGCACAAGCCGAGTACACTTCATGTTTAAAATTTGTTACACAACTTTAACCATGCGTGCATGCTACTGGACTTGATAACTTCAACACAAGCATTCTTTGAATTCATAATCACCCAACTAGCACGACATTAATATCACTACCTCCATATCTCAAAACAATTATCAATTATCAAATTGATCATAGCATCCAATTCACTTCCTATGATAGTTTTTATTATACCCAACTTGGATGCCTACCATTCTAGGACCAACTTTATGAAAATAGAAAATACCATGCTGTTCTAAAAGACTCTCAAAATAATATAAGTGAAGCATGAGAGACTAGAAATTTCTTCAAAATTAAAACACCACCGTGCTCTAAAAGATATAAGTGAAGCACTAGAGCAAAAACTATCAAGCTCAAAAGATATAAGTGAAGCACAAAGAGTATTGTAGCAAATTCTAATCAAATAGGCTTCTCCCAAAAGGTGTGTACAGCAAGGATGATTGTGGTAAACTAAAAAGAAAAGACTAATATAATACACGACGCTCCAAGCAAAACACATATCATGTGGCGAATAAAAATATAGCTCCAAGTAAAATTACCAATGAACGAAGACGAAAGAGGGGATGCCTTCCCGGGGAATCCCCAAGCTTAGCCTTTTGGCTATTCTTGAACATCTTGGGGTGCCAAGGGCATACCCAAGATTAGGCCCTTGCCACCCTTTATTCCATAGTCCATAAAATCTTTACCCAAAACTTGAAAACTTCACAACACAAAACTCAACAGGAAATCTTATAAGCTCCGTTAGTGAAAGAAAACAAAACCACCACATAAGGTACTGCAATGAACTCATTATTTATTTATTTTGGTGTTAAACCTACTGTATTCCAATTTCTTTATGGTTCATAGACTGAATTACTAGCCATAGATGCATTGAAATAAGCAAACAACACACGAAAAAACAGAATCTGTCAAAAACAGAACAGTCTGTAGCAATCTGTAACTAACGCAAACTTCTGGAACTCTAAAACTTTTACTGAAATAGGAAGTCCTGGAAATTTTGTTTATTGAACAGAATCAAAAAGAATCAACGCAAAAGCACGTTCGTGTGATTTAACAAAATTATATTTGTGCGTGCAAAGTTTCTGTTTTTCAGCAGAATCAAATCAACTATCATCGTAGGTTATCCTACAGGTTCTACTTGGCACAAACACTAATTAAAATATAAAAACAGATCTGAACAGAAGGTAGATGCAAAATTTATTACAAAACAGGAGCAAAAACAAAAAACATAAAGAAAATTGGGTTGCCTCCCAACTAGCGCTATCGTTTAACGCCCCTAGCTACGCATAAAAGCAAGGATAGATCTAACGAGCGCCATCTTTGGCACTAAATTCATAAGTGGCACGCATGATAGATTCATCAGGTAATTTGACTTTTTTTCTTGGAAAGTGCTCCATGCCTTTCTTTAATGGAAATTGGATCTAATATTCCCTTCCTTTATATCAATAATCGCACCAATCGTTCTAAGGAAAGGTCTACCAAGAATAATAGGGCAAGAAAGATTGCAATCTATATCAAGAACGATAAAATCTACGGGCACCAAATTTCTATTTGCAACAATAAGAACATCATTGATCCTTCCCATAGGATTTTTAATGGTGGAATCCGCAAGGTGCAAATTTAAAGAGCAATCATCAAGATCATGTAAACCTAGAATATCACATAAAGTTTTCGGAATCGTGGAAACACTAGCACCCAAATCACACAAAGCGAAACACTCATAATCTTTAATTCTAATCTTTATAGTAGGTTCCCACTCATCATTAAGTTTTCTAGGTATAGAAACTTCCAAATTAAGTTTTTCATCATAAGATTGCATCAAGGCATCAACAATATGTTTGGTAAAAGCTTTATTTTGATTATAAGCATGAGGAGAATTAACAACGGACTGCAACAAGGAAATACAACCTTTTAAAGAACAATTATCATAATCAAATTCCTTGAAATCCGAGATAGTAGGTTCAATATTATTAGAAGCTGAGGATTCTCTAATCTCACTTTTACCAAATTTAACATTAAGATCTAAAGACTCTGAATTTTTCGGACGCCTTCTAGGCAAAGTTGATTCATCATCACTCCCATAATCATCAAAATTCATATTGCAAAACATAGATCTAATCGGAGACACATCAATAACTTTAAGATCATCATCATTATTTTCACGGAAACCGGCCGAATCTAAGAGATTTCTAGAAGCAAAGTTCAAACCGGCATAAAATTTGTGTATGATCATCCATAAATTCAAACCATGAGTAGGGCAATTGCGAAGCATTAATTTCATTCTTTCCCAAGATTGGGCAACATGCTCATGATCAAGTTGTTTAAAATTCATAATATCATTCCTAAGAGTGATGATCTTAGCGGGAGGAAAATACTTAGAGATAAAAGCATCCTTGCACTTGTTCCAAGATTCAATACTATTTTTAGGCAAAGACGAAAACCAAACTTTAGCACGATCTCTAAGTGAAAATGGAAATAACTTCAATTTGACAATATTGTTATCCATATATTTCTTCTTTTGCATATCACACAAATCAACAAAATTGTTTAGATGAGTAGCGGCATCTTCACTAAGAAGGCCGGCAAATTGATCTTTCATAACAAGATTCAGCAAAGCGGTATTGATTTCACAAGACTCAACATCATTAAGAGGAGTAATCGGAGTACTAAGGACATCATTATTATTGGTATTTGAGAAATCACACAATTTGGTATTATCTTGTGCCATGGCGACAAGTAATCCAACACATAAGAAAGCAGAAAAACGGCAAGCAAAAAAGAGAGGAGGATATAGGGAAAGAGATGGCGAATAAAACGGCAGGGGTGAAGTGGGGGAGAGGAAAACGAAAGGCAAATGGCAAATAATGTAAATGCGAGGGAGATGGGTTTGTGATGGGTAATTGGTATGTCTTGACTTGAGCGAAGACCTCCCCGACAACGGCGCCAGAAATCCTTCTTGCTACGTCCTGAGCTTGCGTTGATTTTCCTCGAAGAGGAGAGGGTGATGCAGCAACTGTAGCGTAAGTATTTCCCTCAGTTTTGAGAACCAAGGTATCAATCCAGTAGGAGGATCCTCAAAAGTCCCACACACCTACACAAACAAACTGAGAACTCACAACCAACGCAATAAAGGGGTTGTCAATCCCTTCATGGCCACTTGCGAAAGTGAGATCTAATAAATATAGTATGATAAGATAAATATATTTTTGGTATTTTATAATATAGATGCAAAAAGTAAAGACGCAAATAAAAGTAGATTGAAAGCAAATATGATAAGAGATAGACCCGGGGGCCATAGGTTTCACTAGAGGCTTCTCTCGAGAATGCATAAGTATTACGGTGGGTGAACAAATTACTGTCGAGCAATTGATAGAAAAGCGCATACTTATGAGATTATCTAGGCATGATCATGTATATAGGAATCACGTCCATAACAAGTAGACCGACTCCTGCCTGCATCTACTACTATTACTCCACACATCAACCGACTCCTGCCTGCATCTACAGTATTAAGTTCATAAGAACAGAGTAACGCATTAAGCAAGATGACATGATGTAGAGGGATAAACTCATGCAATATGATATAAACCCCATCTTGTTATCCTCGATGGCAACAATACAATATGTGCCTTGCAACCCTTTTTGTCACTGGTAAGGACACCGCAAGATTGAACCCAAAGCTAAGCACTTCTGCCATGGCAAGAAAGACCAATCTAGTAGGCCAAACCAAACTTATAATTCGAAGAGACTTGCAAAGATAACTCAATCATACATAAAAGGATTCAGAAAAGATTCAAATATTATTCATAGATAAACTTGATCATAAACCCACAATTCATCGGATCTCGACAAACACACCGCAAAAAGAGTTTACATCGAATAGATCTCCACAAGAGAGGGGGAGAACATTGTATTGAGATCCAAAAAGAGAGAAGAAGCCATCTAGCTAATAACTATGGACCCGTAGGTTTGTGGTAAACTACTCACAACTCATCGGAGGGGCAAGGATGTTGATGTAGAGGCCCTCCGTGGTCGATTCCCCCTCCGGCAGAGTGCCGGCGAAGGCTCCAAGATGAGATCTCGCGGATACAGAAGGTTACGGCAGTGGAAATTGTGTTTCGTGGTGCCCCTAGATGTTTTCGGGGTACGCAGGTATATAGAGGAGGAAGAAGTACGTCGGTGGCCGCCCGAGGGGCCCACGAGATAGGGGGCGCGCCCTACAGGGGGGGCGGCCCCCTATCTCGTGGGGCCCTCGGAAGCTTCTTGACTTGCACTCCAAGCTCTCCGGATCACATTCGTTCTAAAAATCACGCTCCCGAAGGTTTCATTCCGTTTGGACTCCGTTTGATATTCCTTTTCTTCGAAATACTGAAATAGGTAAAAAAAACAGCAATATGGGTTGGGCCTCCGGTTAGTAGGTTAGTCCCAAAAATGATATAAATGTGTAAAATAAAGCCCATAAACATCCAAAAGGGGTAATATAATAGCATGGAACTATCAAAAATTATAGATACATTGGAGATGTATCAGAAGGCTGACTGCTCTCTAGGGAGGGTTGCGAAGCAAATGCAGCAAGGGCACGGGCTTGAGGCACATCGCAGGCAGGCTTGCTCCTCCAGCTGACCCCGCGTCAGGGGCAGCATGCGGGCTCGGGATGCTCAAGGCCAGCGATGAAGGCAAGGCCGGAGGAGGTTGCTTCTTGGGAGATTCCGCAGGCTTGGCAGGAGGGATCCTGAAGAGCCGCAGTTGGGAAGGGAAGCACCAATTGAGGAATTACAAGGGGAAGGTACTTACTCGTCTATGGCGAAGTACTTTCTATGCTTCAATAGCCGGAATGTGCGACCGCTGCAGCTCGAAGACTCCTTCCTCTTGCAGAGTGCAGCGAAGTCCACGCGAAACCGACCTAGGTGCTGGACGTGAGGACCTAGGCAGTCAACCTCAAGAGCGCCAAGCTGGGAGGAGCAATCAGGCACCACCTCCCGACGGCTTGCCGAGGCCTCAGGAGCCCCGGCCTCGGGAGCCGTGGGCTATGTCTTCCCCTCAATGACCGTCCCAGGGCGAGCTTCACGAGTCCGGAGGATGATGCCCCTGGAGCCTCAGGCGGCGTTGGCGCCCCAATGCCTGAGCCTCCAGCCTCAAGCAATGCTTGCCTCCATGCGCCCACTCTTGGGGCAAGATCGGTGCTGGCGGCGAGGAAAGGAGCCACGGCGACAGGATTCTCGCGAGGCCCCGCAAGGCCAACCGGACGCAACCCCCATTCATCGAAGGAAGGCATCTGTCTCACAAACTCGACCCTGTTCGAGCTGAAATACAAGAGGCTCCCCTCCTATGGCATATCGCCTCGCGAGGGGTTGCTAGTCAAGACCTCAAGCACCATCCTCGGCGCTTTGGGCACAAGATCCGTCTCCTAAAGCCTCATGCGATCCCAGTGACCAGTCAGGGCCCACATCGGCCGGGAATGGCGCTGGAGAGGAGCAATGTGACGCTGGAGGAACTCCTTCACCACCTGGGGCGCAGTCATGCCGAGATCTCTCAACCTCTTCAGTCAGAACCACACGAAGGAGAGCCGGGGGCTCATGAGTCTCTGGTGGCCCCAGCCGGGATTGGGGATAGCAGGCAACAATGGAGGCCAAAGAAGAGGGCTGAGCACTCCGACATCCACATACAGCCACCGCGTCCGGAACCCGCTCGTGGATGGTGGGAGGTCAAAATCAATCCCTGAGGCGGTCGTCTCTGCCACGGCCTGGAAGCTCACACACCCCAGCACTGCGAGGGGTCGGTCAGGCGCAGCGAGAAGAAATGGTGCAAGAGGGAAACAGAAGGAGCAATGCCCAACATGGCTTCACAAACAAAGTCGAAGACAGCAAGAAGGGTAACGGATTGGGGATCAAGATGCATCATGTGATCTGATAATGGTAAAGCACTGCATTGAAGAAGGCGGAGAAAGGGGGAACCAGGCCAGCCCATAGGGCGTCGACGAAGAACCGAACCTCTGTGACTATCCTGTCAATGGCGGCGTGAGACGTAGGCTAAGCCATCGTCTTCCGCACTCATTGAAGATGGAAGTGAGCGCATGACAGACCTTGCCCATGGCCTCCAGATTGAGCACCAGCGACCGGCCGACGGCGGGCTCGATTGTCGGGGGCGGATTGGTTGAGGAAAGAGGCTTCTTCCCCTTCTCCTTGCTAGTTGACGCCATGGCAATGGAGGGGACAGAGCTCATGTCAGATTGGAAGCGGAAGCAGGGACTCGAGGAAGAAAGGGGAATAGGAAGCACGCTACCAGCAAGGAGGAAATAATTGTGTAGAGCGTCGTGGTCGCCTAGCCAGGCGGATATTGGGGCAGCGTGGGGAAGCGGAGACGCCCACGTCCAATCAGTCGCCACGCGTCGACCAAGGCCGCAGGCTGTGGGGGCCTGCGGCGCTCCGTACTTGCCCTTTGGCTTCGCTGCTAAGCCAAGTCCAAGCACGCCTTGGGCCCGGGGGCTATTGTCGGCATTCTAGGAATGGGGGTCCCCAAACTTGCCTGCATGCGGCCTACTGCGTGGCTCAACCAGTGGCCCAGTATGACCCGTCTTCATCAACCAACACTCAAGACCCTCGCGAGGGGCCAAGCCTCGCAGGACGGACGACACAAGGCCTCCTCAGGAGTGGCCTCGCCAGGCAGGCTTGCGAGGAGGCGGAGAGCTCAAGGCAAGGGGTACCTCGCGAGGTTCCCGTGATGCAAGTCAGGACGACCAAGACCAGGGGAGCGCCAGCCTGTGTAGTGTCCTCGTTTCCTCTTTGGTGCAAAGGGGGCAAGCACAGGCGTGGAGTACCGAGGCATCTGGCAAAGGCTTCCATATCGGTGCAACAAGACCAAGACCAGCAAGACGGCAGGACGGAGGTCACCATGGAGCCCAAGATGGCGTCATCACCATCACCTTTGGCAGGCGGAGACCACCTTTAGTCAGGATAGCTTGTACTAGTTGTCCCCTTTCGAAATGGCCGTTGTTGGATCCCTTCCAGCTCAATATTTGGGAAGAGGACTAGGGCCTCTATAAATAGAGCTAGCCACCACAGTAGAAGGGCATCTGATCCAGAGACGGGTCGAATCCCCTCGAGCACACCACACTAGCCCAAGAACACCTCTCCTCGCGAGGCTGTTCTTCCTCTGTATTGTTCATCCTCAGCCTAAGAGGCAATCCACCACCACACACAGGAGTAGGGTATTACACCACAACGGTGGCCCAAACCTGTATAAATCTTGTGTCTCTTGTGTTGTTCATCGATCTAGCTTAGGGATCGTGGTGAGGCTGAGAGCAAGATTCGGTGGGAGGAGATCTTCGTGCGCACCCCAGAGTTCGAACCTTAAGGGTTTTGCCGGAACCCGATATCCGACACGGGCTATTTTCACGCATATGCAAATGGCCGCAAGCGCAAATGCATGATCCTTAGGCTTCAATCTGAGCAGGGAGTGTTAGTTCGTCAAGATGAGATCTCGGCACATATTTACGACTACTTCCTTGGCTTGTTGGGAACAACCAAGGAGAAACCGCTGCGACTCTGCTTTGACCTGTGGGGGTAGGAGGACCAAGTCTCGGAGGCAGAAAACGATCTGCTGGCCATCTCCTTCTCCACGGAGGAGATTGACCTGGCCATCAGTTCTATGAAGCCTGATACGGCACCCGGCCTAGACGGTTGGCCGGTGCCTTTCTTCAGGCGTTTTTCGCCGATTTTGAGAGGGTTGTTCTACGACATTATCAATGGGTTTGCGTTAGGTATGGTAGACATATCGAGCCTAAACTTTGGTGTCATTAGCTTGATCCCAAAGGTCAAAGGGGCCGGCTCGATCAAGCAATACTGGTCGATTACCCTTATCAACGTACCCTTCAAAATCTGCGCTAAGGCATATGCGTCGAGACTTGCCCCCGTTGCCCAGGGCATGATTAATAGGAGCTAATCAGCCTTTCTCAAAGGGCGCAACATACTAGAGGGACCGGTAGTTCTGCAGGAAACTGTTCATGAGCTCAAGCAAACTAAATAGCAGGTTGAGCTCCTCAAACTAGATTTTGAGAAGGCCTACGATCAAGTGAACTGGGTGTTCATTCATGCGGTGATGATTCGGAAGGGTTTTGAATCAGGTTTTATCCATCGCATAAATTATGCAGTTGGTGTCGGGGGGTCAGACTGCTGTGTCAATCAACGGAGAAGTAGGGAACTTCTTCTGCAACAAGCGTGGCCTAAGACAAGGGGACCCCATTTCCGCCTTGATCTTTAACCTTGTGGCGGACGCTCTTTCGGCCATAATCGATAAGGCCAAGGGTGTCGGGCATATCCACGGAGTGGTAAGCCACCTCATTCTGGGTTGTGTCTCGCATCTCCAATACGCAGACGACACGATGCTGCTCTTTGAGCCTGGTGACCATAGCATTGCTTCCATCAAGCTTATTCTCTTAGCTTTCAAAGTAATCTCGGGCCTCAAGATAAACTTCCTCAAAAGCGAGGTTATTGCCATTGGGATGGCTGCCCCGGAGGCGACCCGTGTTGCCAACCTTCTTAATTGCAAGCTAGGGAGCTTCCCAATTAAATACCTGGGCCTCCCGATCATGGACAAACACATTTCCATTCATGATTGGGAGCCCCTTTATGGTAAGGTGGCGAATAGGGTGAGCCCTTGGCGCTGTAGGTTCATGTCATCTACTACTAGGCTCATTCTAACAAACACTAGCCTCTCCTCGCTGCCCATGTTTACCATGGGGGGCCAGCCGCATTTAAGGTCCGCATGTCATTGACTCATAGGCCGGGCACTAAGCCACTGAAGTTCAGTCCCGTGGGCCCCGAGAGGGAAATGTAACTCCTGCGACAGGCCTTGTGGTGCTCCCGCAGTACGAGCTCCTGCCAAAACCGTAATTTGTTTCTTACTACTGCCAACTACTAGTAAGGTATGTGCATTGCACGCACGAGATTCTGGTGGTTTGTGCATTATGCTTCTACATGTGGAGTTTTCTAGATTCTACATGTGGCAAAATCTGGTGGAATGTAGATCATATCCAATGGCCGGTAGTGCTCGGATTTGCCATCTTTGTACCATCGGATTGGCTTCATCCAACGACCAACTTTCAAAGTTATTCACACACTATATAGGGGTATAGATATAGATGTTTGGTTTGCAGCCTAAGGTTGCCACACCTAAGCTTAGGCATGCCACAATATCTTAGGCATGTGTTTGGTTCATTGCTACACTTGTGGCTTGCCACACTTTTCTAGCTACATGGTCCACATGTCATAGACTCAACTTCTTGCCAAATCTTGCCACACTTGTGGTGCCCATTTTGTTAGCCACATTTTTTGTGGCAGACACAGGGGTTGTTTGGTTTTAGGCCTAGCAATGCCAAACTTTATCATACAATGGTGCCAAACTTGCCTAAGGTTAGGGGTTGTTTGGTTAGTAGGGTTGTGTGAATTGTGACTATCTTTGTCATATATTGCCACATGATTTTTGCCACACTTTCCGCACTTGCCTTAGTTGAGTTGCTCAAATTGTTAGCCACAGTTTGGCTTGCCTAAGGGAATCTTGCCACACTTTTTGTGTCGATGACATGTGGGGCTCACTGCTCATAAAAAAATCTTTGCCTTAGGTGTCGCTAGAACCAAACACCTACCTAACTTGGTTAAACTTGCCTAAGGTTAGGTGTGGCAAAGTGTGGCAAGGTGTGGCTAGGAACCAAACAGCCACTAAGATTGCCAAAGATTGCCACGCGTAAGGTTAGGGAAGTTTGACTAACTTAGGTGAGTGTTTGGTTCAAGCCACACCCTAGGCAAGCCACACTAAGGCCCCACATGACATACACACAAAAAATGTGGCAAGATTCCCTTAGGCTTGCCAACTTGTGGCTCTCATTTTGAAGAACTAATAACTTTACCTAAGCTTAGTTGTGGCAAAGTTAGTCTTAAGTTCAATCATGGAGTCTTCTAGATTATACATGTGGTAGAATCTGGTGGATGATATCCAACGGCCAGTAGTGCTTGGATTTGTCATCTTTGTACCGTCGGATTGGCTTCATCCAACGACCAACTTTCAAAGTTTTTCACACACTATATAGGGGGTATAGATATAGATGTCCCGGTCCATTGCAATGGATCCTACGATGTTGTGGTGTGCACGTACCTACTAGTTGTATAGTGGTAGTACTAGTTGTATAGTACAAACTTGGTACTAGTAGGAGTAGTACTAGTACGGAATGCTCCTACTCTATCAACGAGCCCCATCTAACACCAAATTTCTTGGCTTCCGTGCTACAGCTAGATCTTGCCCTCGTTTCTATTTTCCAAGCCGGCGGTGGGCGGGGTGTGGTTTGCCAATAGTTGGTTTGCTCAACGGCGGTCCCACATGAAAGTGAAAATGCTATGCAACACGCCTTCCCTAAGCTATGTGTTGTTCCGGACGGGTCGTGGAGTACTCCCTATTCTCGGGCGTGTGGGGGTGCGACGCGAACGCGGCAGGCCTTTTCCTTTTACTAGCAATGTGCCCGTGCGTTGCGACGGATCCAAAGTAGTAGAATAGTTGTACTTGTTCACAAACTTGAAATAAATCACTCTTGTTTTGATATACTCCTAATATATTACTCCCTCCATTCCTAAATATTTGTCTTTTTAGAGAATTCAAATGGACTATCACATAAGGATTATATAGACATATTTTGAAGTGTAGATTCACTCATTTTTCTCCGTATGTAGTCACTTATTGAAATCTCTAGAAAGACAAATATTTAGGAACGGAGGGAGTACTTTTCACTCAAAATATATTTCTGAGGCTGTTTTGATGAGGTGAGGGAGGGATGTGGTTTCTTTCAAGATAATAAGGGGTTTTCTGCAAATTGGAGCAGAGAAGTGGGCTATTGTTGCAAAAATGCCACAACTTACCTCATAGCCGTTAGATGCAGATCTAATGGTCAGAAACGACGGATGGCAGACACACCACCATCACCAACTGAGTATTTTATAAGATTAGGAGTAGAGAAACATGGATAAATTGTAACAATTTGTTCCGCTCCGTGGCACGATCGATAGATAGAAATAACGATTGGAAATGCTAGGGAGGGGCTATTTCCGCCAGATAAGAAGGGTACGTAGTAGCTAGGTTGGCGCATTGTCGGTTTGGTCACACGCGGTCGGACGTGTTCTAGTGTTTCTAGCAAGATGCCCGCGCGTTCCACGAAGTTGATGGAAAAGGTAAGCACAACTTATAAATTGACGGATGGAGTACTAGTTACAGTGATGCATATAATTAAGCAAAGGGATCGCACATGTCGGTATTGACTGGAACGAGAATGCAACAGCACAATAAGAATTAAGGCCACGATGATGTGATCGTGGTGGTGGTTACAGAAGGCAAGAAGACAGATGCATCCATCAACGTACAACCTCCTCCTCCTCAACTTAGTGTGCTGGGCCACCGACCGGCGGCTAAGGAGTGGCGGCTTTTGTGGCGAGGTCGAGGTGCTTCTCAGCAAAGGCATCCAAGGCTTCCAGCCGGCTGATGAAGGCCAATGTCCTAGCGTCCTCACTGGCCTTGTAGATACCTATGTACACGATTTGCTCATACACGTGAATGTGTAGGTCGACGAATTCTTGCAGGGCAAGGCGCCTCGCGGCGAGCGCGACCTCCAGGTGGACATTCTTCGTGGCGTCAGCGGGCAGTCGCAGGGCCACCAGTGCTTGAAAGAGGTTCCGGCCATGGAGGCCAATTAGGGTGGCAAGAAATGATGAGCCCGGGCGCGCGGGCTGGAGGAGTATGGTGATGTCGTCCGTGAGCTTCTTGAGGATGGTGAACTTGTTGCTGGTGGCAACGATCATCTGGTCCAACTGAGTGTCGTAGTTGGCGTCGATGGCGGCCATCCACCAGCCGGTCTCCAACACCTTCAGGAGACGATCCTCGGCGCCATGCCGCAGGCTGGCGTCGTGGACCATTTGGCACAGCCGTTGGCCACTCACGCGCATCGCCGGCATGGGTCTAGAGTGAGGTCTTTTGCTCTTACTGTAGGTGCTTAGGCAAATGCTTGGGTGCGTACGATGTGGTAGATGCATTGGAATGGAGGGGCGCCTTTATATGAGAGCAAACAACGTTGCATTCACATCGTGTAGTCTCTTTTCCCGGTACTCCTCCCATTACTTCCCTCATGCATTAATTGAAGCAGGATGCATTGGTCGTTCAACATTTCGGGAACTACTACTCCCTCCCTCGTCTGCATTAAAGCCGTATCGGGAACTGCACCGCCCGCTGTCAAATCGAATACTCCTTCTGTCTAGGTGAGTAAGTCATCTTACAAAAACCAAATAGTAGTCCCAAAACACATAGGCGCAGTGCATTAACTCTCACGTTGTTTCTTATTTTTTTTGACATAAATAGAGGAATCAACTAATAAAAAATGTGAGGCTTGTATGCTTTTAATGACTTGAGACTATCAAACATGACATGAAGTGGTCAGTTCGTTGCACGCAATGATATTAATAATGCTTAGTATCATATATTAGTATCATGTAGTACTTTATTTATTGCCATGCATGACACATAGTAGCATAGCATTTATTATGATACGGTATCATGATATGATACTCCACTCTCTCTTTCTTCATTTAATTCTATGAGACCTCATCAAAATTGCCTAGTTGGCATGCATGATACTAGCTATGATACTACCATTACAACCAGCCTTAGCAAATAAACATTAAGTTCTCTCGTTTTCCTCTTCACCTTGGTCATGGTGCACAATCTAACATGACTTATTCACCTAGACGGAAGGAGTATACTGTACTATTTAAAAGTCGAGGGCGGGGCTTTTCCTGCGCGGTAGGCGGGGCAGTTCCGCCTAGTCGGTTCGACAGAGACGTGAGAAGATGAGGGAGTACACTGCTGCAAACGTAGGGTTGTGTGATTTGACAGCGAGTTACTGCTGGACAGGTGGGGCCCCGTGATTTGACTTTCCATTATCATTTTAACTACGGCGCTACGACCGGCATGAGTCTCCCGATTCCTGACCACCTCCATATAGGTGCCTCTCCCAATGCTCCACTAGAGGTTGGCTCTTGCATGAGATCCCACTTCTCCACTTTTTCCTTGCCTCTTTCCTCCACATATGCAAAAATGCCATGTAAAGCGGGCTTATAGCCCACTATGTAGTACTTACTTGCTCCTACAGGTGCTAAGCTTGCCACAGAGGCATAAAGTCTGATGTGGCAAGTTAATTCAGAAGAGAGAGACTAGTTTGGTGACCCAAGGAAGAAGCGGTGCTAAGCGTGTGTGCCTACGTGAAAAGACAATTTTGAGTCTATAGCTAATTAAATGAAGCAAACTTAGCAACAAAATACTAATAAGCATCTATGCATTGGGGACTTTATTGCTCAGCCATTTAATGCCCTTAGCACCTCATCTAAGCACCATTTCATTGGAAGAGGTCACCCTTGGCAAATGCAATAAATACTACTCCCTCTGTCCCATAATATAAGAACGTTTTGGCACTAAACTAGTGTCAAAAACGTTCTTATATTATGGGACGGAGGGAGTACGAAGAAAGAGATAGAGAGAAGTAAAAAAAATACACTTATAGCCAACCTTATAGCTAACCTTGTTGCAGTATGAGTGACTAAGTGATGACTATGTATGACATGCCAACATCAGATAGCCTAACACACCGTGTTAAATCTCCAAGGGCGCGACCTCGCGAGCGATGCGATGGTCGTGGTAGGCGCGACCATGATATGGGCTGCTGGCAGCCCTTGGATCTGAGATCAAACGGTCGCATGCTAAGTTGTTGAAAATTTGCAGAATAACCCTCCAGGATAGGATATTCACCCATAGGTCTACAATCATGCCATGCAACCTATCGATCTTAGATCCAAGGGCTCTCGGAAGCCCGTATCATGGGAGAATGGAAAGCCACTACCCTGTCGTTCACACGCTGGTAGTTCGCTCCTACTCGTCCCCGCACGTCCTTTAATATTACGGCGGTTCGCTCCTAGTCGTCCCATCCTTTCACATTACGGCAGTTCCACTAATCCTAACCCTCCTCCCAAATCCATGGCGTCCCAAATCTCCATGATCGGCGGTGAGTACAAGGTTAGAACCATCACCGGCCATGAGTTTGATGTCATCTACACTTGTTCTTCCGCAACGGTGAAAGTATGCCTTGCTTGCTTCAAACGCATGTTCGAAAACTCAAATGATGAGTGGGTCGCTGGGCTAGATGTTGAGTACACCACAGTCTTGGGACGAGAGAAGGATCTAAAGGAGGAAGAGAGGAAGAAGCCCGCCATGATCCAGGTTTGCATGCATGACTTATGCTTGGTCTACCACATATGCCATGTCGACGTTGAATGCCAGAATTTTAAGAACTTCCTCAAGACCAACCTAGTCAAATTTGTTACTGTAGACTTTACGAACGACAAAAAAGTCCTGGGTCGGATAGGCCTCGTTGTAGGCAACCCCTTCGACCTCCAGAAGAATCAGCTGCTGCCCTCCAGTGGTCAGCCTTCAATGCTGACCCTGGAAGGAGCCATGGTTCATCCTTCGTACGGTAAACTGGAGAAACCTCATTACACGTTTCATCGTCATGCATGGCAATGGAATGTACTAGATATAGACCACATCCACTACGCTGCAATCGATGGCTACCTTTGTTTCAATATCTACAAGGGTTGGATGAAGAGCAAGAGCCAAGTGTGCGGTTCAAGCAAAGAAGTATCGGCCAAGAGGAAGAGGGACAAGGACGAAGTCGAGGACGTGGACGAGGACTCTGAGTAAGGTGGCAGTGTCGTTTCTCATGGTGGTTCTAATGCAGTGTCTACCGGATTAGTTGCATAGTTTAATTTCAGGTGTGCTTAGTTTAATTTGAGGGGTGTGTTGTGCTGAGCCCCAGCAGAACTATGTTATGTTTCTTCTTGTTACTTTAACTCTTCAGTATGTACATACTAGTATTTCTTTAATAGAATTTAGCACCCCATTTAAGCACGTACTAGCTTTTTTAATAGTACTATATGCATAATTTGTGACGAGCGCTCTCTATATGTACCACCTTTTTTTAATTTCAAGTTTTGCTCCATGGCGCAATCCATCGAAACTACTGTACAAAAGTATCATTTTTAAAGGCTAGAGGGCGGGGCAGTCTAGCTTGGTCGGTTTCACGAGAGGCGAGGGCCTTTGTGATTTGACGGCTCATTACTGCTATCAAATTGAATAGTACTGCGCCGCCCACTGCACGCCAGGATGAACACGCCTCCTTGCCTCCATCAAACCCCTCCGTTAAACCCGCATGCAAACTGAGAATCCTACTTCAACCACACGTCCGTTCATGAGCGGGTCGGAATTAAACGCAACACCGGCTAAGCTCCTCCCGTCCACCCTCAGTTTAAACGAGGCCAGGCGCCTGCCAAGCTCCTACCATTCACCCTCTATCTACATGTGGCAAGACAGACAACGGGCAAGAATCGCACCCCTCCGCCGCTCCCCCATCTCCTCCTTCACCATTTTCTCCACTCTTCCGATGGATTCCGAGGAGACGTTCTCTGGCATATTACCCGGCTGGGTGGCCCGCCGAGCCCTCTAGATATGGGCAAGGCCGCTCGGTGCTTCACCAACCTCGCTTGGCCCGACGGAGCCAGTTGCGGCCCCAAGCAGGCGCGTGGTTCAGCAACTCGCCTCTCTAGTTCAGCTCGATGAGGAGTGGCGAGTTGCTCCATGCCGGCACGGCGGAGAGCACGCTGGTACGGGCGTCATTGTTGTCGCGTCGTACCGCGCCACCAGTGTCTGCGGTGGCCGCGCCTCCCTTGTCTGTGGGCGCGCCTCCCGTGCCTGCGGCAGCGCCATGCAGGCAGAGACAGAAGCCGAGTGCGTGCAGAGCGATGAGTCGGTGGCCAGCTTCTCCGTGTCTGCCACCATCATCGAGGAGAAGTAGAACACGGGTGGCCGCCGCCACTTGGGACCCATGAAGGCCACCGCCGAGGCGACGACTGCGCATTCAGGTGGTTTCTTTGTTGCTTCATCTCTTCTGAGGACCTTCGTCGACCCCGCAAGTGTCTGATGGACATGAGGAAGACAAAGGGATCCACGGGCGGCTATTTAGATTTGTACTCCCTCTCCAGCTGGCAGGAAATATTCGTTCTAAGAATGGATAAATTGTATGTATCTATAACTAAAATAAGTCTAGATACATCCATTTCTAGGACAAGTATTTCTGGACGGAGGGAGTATTAATTATACCAAGAGAGCGGGATTGGCACCGCTTAGTTCATGTAAATGTAATGAAATCCATCATGTTTATATGAAGATCCGGCTTTTTTATACGAAATCCTTCATGCTTATATGAAATCAGTCCGTGTTTGCACTAATTTCATCTGGTTGGTTAGAGTTGTGAAAATGTATGCCGCTGGCGTTTGATGTCGTCCTCCGCGGAAGGAAGCGGGAGGAAATTTGCCGGCTGCCATTGGAGATGCTCTTATGCTGGAAATAATAGAGTGACATCCAATTCATTTGATTTAACTCCTATATGATTGTCCCTCTATAAAAAGTTAATTGCATGTACAGTGTACACGTGACTTGTAGGGTGGCTACAGCTTTGTACAGAAAGTTAAAAAGAAACAAGTCCATCCTTAATCTTGTATTCTAAGTACTCCGTGGGTTCCACTATCAGTACAGTAGCGAAATAAGTATATATTAAATAATTAATATATAATATAAAAATCTAAAGTTAAAAGACAGAATTCGAACTCATGTCATCGCGTTGCGAGCATCCAGCGCTAACCAGTCCAGCACATTTTTGTTGTAGACCATGCTGGAGATATATCTCCATGTCTACTCTTATACTCCATTCGTTCCTAAATATTTGTCTTTTTCATATTTCAAATGGACTACCACATACGGATGTGTAGGTAGATATATTTTAGAGTGTAGATTCACTCATTTTGCTCTATATGTCTTTATAGGAAGGGGTCAGATTTCTCCTTGATTTATTTATGAGGTATCCAGATGGCACTTCACCGCCAAGAAAAGAGGGTAACATCAAAATTGTGGACTACTTTTTTTAGTATGTTGGTAAGGTCCGGTCATAGTCACTTGTTGAAATCTCTAAAAAGATAAATACTCCCTCCGTCCGGAAATACTTGTCATCAAAATGGATAAAAGGAAATGTATCTAGATGTATTTTAGTTTTAGATACATCTCTTTTTATCCATTTTCATGACAAGTGTTTTAGGACGGAGGGAGTATTTAGGAATGGAGGGAGTAGAAAACAGAGTTGGTGATGATGGTGTGCGTGCCATCCTGCAATATAGGCCGTCGGATTTATATCTAACGGATAGGAAAGAAACTATGACAATTTTGCAAAAATATACCCACACCCCTCTCCACGTTCGCGAATTAGGCCTTCCCTCGTTCATCCTTTTCTCTCACAAGATAAACTACTCATACAAATGCATCTTGATGTTTTGTGCAACGCACAGGCATCTAGCTAGTTTCTTTTAAAATAGTTGCTGCGATAATTGGGTTGAAGTGATATATTTTATGTCTGCCCCGAATGATTTCAGATTCACTAGTAGTAACAAAGAAAAGGTTGCCTTGTTAATTAACAGAAAACAGGGTGAAAACTATCACATGAGGCCGGTAAAAACAAGGCACACTGAGTTCAGCGTCATCGTCATTACAACTGTGCACGCACGAGAAGTCTACATATCAAGGGGGCTACTGAGCGACGCATAGAGACACAATGTTTGAGAGAGAAACCAACTGACAGATTATGATCAGATCGAGTTGTCACCCTTTTGTTGTCATTGTTGGGGTGGGGAGAGGGGGAGGGAGAGAAAGGCGTATCGAGAGTGTGCGCGGTAGGCACAGAGGCACAACTAGCGAGTGTGTGTGTGTTTGAAAGAGGAGTAGATAGATTACTATCAAGATCGAGGTGCCACCCTACTCCTTTGGTGTCGGGTAGTGTGTGTTGTGTGTGTGTGTGTGTGTGTCTGAGAGAGAATCCAGTCAATAGATTAGATTCAAGATCGAGGTGTCACCCTACTCCTTCGGTGTTGGGAAGTGTGGGTGTGTGGGTGTGTGGGTGTGTGTGGGGAGGCAGTGACACTCACATATCTCTATCTCTACTCTTATAAAAACAGAGTTGGTGATGATGGTGTTCCTGCCATCCTGCAATATAGGCCATTCGATTTATATCCGATGGATAGGAAGGAAAGTATGGCAATTTTGCAAAAAGATACCCACACCCCTCTCCGCATTTGCAAATAAGGCATTCCCTCGTTCATCCTTTTCTCCCATAAGATAAACTACTCATACAAATGCATCTTGATGTTCCGTGCAACACATGGGCATCTTGCTAGTAGGGAGAAGGAGTTTGTGTGACACATATCTAGCTATATTAAGGGATAGGTAGATAGCATTTGTGCGAGGCATACTTAAAGCATCACGAAGATAAACAAATGGTGTGCATGCAAGTGCCGGAAAAATGAAGCGAGAAACAATGTGTGCGCGCGCGCGCGCTGTGTGTGTGTGTGTGTGTGTGTGTGTGTGTGAGAGAGAGAGAGAGAGAGAGAAATGTTAAAACAAAAGGTGCTCTGTTGGAATCCCATTGTATGTATTCATATGGTCCCGGAACTTAACCTTAGGCATATGTGTGAGAGACATTATTATACTTTGAGACATTAGTGGTTGTGGGTGTGCGGAATTAAAGGGGTGGGCGTGTTAGACAGAGAGAGCGTGTGTGTTTCTATGTGAGAGACTTGTAGGACGGGGTAGAAAGACCAATTTAACCTTGACGGAGGGAGAGAAATACACGAAGTGCGCGTGTGTGATTCCGATGCCCACAGGGAAACGAGATATGTATGCGTGCGAGAGATATTGCACAATTCATTCACGTATCACTTATCTAGCGATCATGGGAGTGCATTGCTTGAATATAAATCAATATCTACTTCGTATCGTGGCCAAAGGTAAAATATCGATTTAACGCTATAAAGATTGGACACTCACATATCACATTTTTTCTATTTAAATAAACCTTTTTAGTTGTGCATGTCAAAGTTACAGTGATGTTTCTTCAAACAACCAATGTAGCTATCATGTACATGCACCATTGTTACTCTTGCATTCAAATTCATTAGTCTTGGATGATTTAAGTTTCTATTTTGAAGTAATATATGTAATATTCATATATGAATTCAACGGGTATGCAATTTATGAAATGGAGGCTATGTAATCATATGAGGTAACACTTTTAAGTAGCGGACTACAATATCCATTTCTTTTTGTGCGCCTCTACACTAATACGTCAATGCATTATGTTTAAAGTAAATAACCAATGGCACTAAATTATCTATTTACATGAGAAATACATAGGCTGAGCGTTTGATCCCTTTTTTGTGAACGCGCCACTACACCCGTACGATTGGCCGCGCCCGTGTGAATGTCCAAGTTATCGGCGCATCATCCCGAGTTATTTTATTTTTTTCTGGGGTGGACTTCACACCAGTTATTAACTGCTGACGCGTGCCCCGTGTACACAGTCTAGCATGACCTTCCCGCTAGCACGGTCCAAAATTAGTTGAAACTGGATACAAACGATCCCGCGAGCGGCAAAATCTCTCGCCTCCTTCTAAAATTTCCGCCACCTTAGTCTTTAGCATGCAAAATTCCCCTTTTGTCCTTGGCGCACAGAGACCAACAGTTACAATACTGCCCTCATCTACATAATAGGTCGGGGCTGCTTTGGTAACTCCCGGTTCCCCCCACTACACGACACCCCCATTTCCTCTCCCCCTCCCGCAAAAACGACTGACTCCACAGCACCAGAGCATCTTACATCACGCCGTCCGTACTTCATCGGCCTTTCTCCCCTCCCCTTTCGAAACCCTAGACTGCTCATCCACCGGCGTACCATAGCCCATTCACTGCCAGCGGCGTCCACCTCGCCGGATCTGCTTTTGCGGCCGCATCTACCCCTCCCACCTCCCCTAGAAACAAGTAGACTTCTCATCCACCACTGTACCATAGCCCATTCAGTGTCAGCCTTGTCCACGGTGCCGGATCTGCTTCGCCGATACTCTCATCAACCGCCGCGCATCTGCAGCGGCTCATCCGTACTCCCCACCGGAGACGCTTCGTCCACACCCCCTGGAGCCACCCCACCAACGCCCCCGTCGATAGCCTCTGATCCTCTTCGCCGACACCTTCCTCAACCCTACCGGAGCCGCTTCACCGACACCATCGTCAACCCTACTGGCATAGCTTTGCCTATACCATTCTCAACCCTACCGGGGCCGCTTTGCCAACTCACAAGTCCATGGCCTCAGATCTGCTTCCTCGCACCCTCATCAAACCTACCGGAGCAGCTTCTGACGCCCTGTCCACGGCCGCAGATCCGCATAGTCGACACCATCCTTAACCCAACCACCGGAGAAGCTTCTGACGCCCCGTCCATGGCCGTAGATCCGCATCGTCGACACCATCCTTAACCCAACCACCGGAGCAGCTTCACCTACGCCCTCGTCCACGGCCACAGATCCGCTTTGCCCACACCGTAGTCCACCCTACTGGAGCCGCTCCACAAACACCCTACTCGACGGTTCTAGATCTCCTTACCGGACCCCGACAGCCAGTGCAGCGTCATCACCCTTGATGTTTCTAACCTGATTCCCACCATCTAGAAAGATGCCAAGCACCTGCCACGGCCTAGGTACTTGTCACCTTTAAACCCGTCCAGCATCACCTGCCCGATGTACTTCAAATATACTAACAGGTCGCTGTTACCTGTTATGCAGCTGGCAAAAACTACAAGGACGATGTTTCTTCTGGATCTAACAGCTTGGCCAACAAAGATCCTAGACTGAGGCATTGATATGATCTTGTAAGTGCGTCTCTCTCTCTTGTATTGTTCTGTGCCTGCCAGCGTGCTTTGCTAGGATTTTTGACCAGTAATCCCTTTTTGCAGACAATGATTTTTACTATTGGCTGCTAAATTAGATATGTAGATGTCATACATGATACTACCTCGTACCTCCGTTCCTAAATATAAGTCTTTCTAGAGATTCCACTATAGGCTACATACGGAGCAAAATGAGTGAATCTACACTCGAAAATGCATCTATATACATCTATATGTGGTCCATACTGGAATCTCTACAAAGACATATATTTAGGAATAGAGGCGGTACATTACACAAAATCGTAGGTGGCATGTAGGAATTGCAGTGCACTACATTAGGCTCCCTTAGAGTGTCTGCTAGTCCAGCACACAGAGTCATGGCTAGTTTATGCTACGCACACAATCATTAATTGGTGGTTTAAATATGCGCAAGGGATATGCAATGTAGTATCATGTAGAGATGCCTGAAATTAGCCGTGTCAACTTGCAGATAGGGTTACACAATGAAAAAGTACAAGATGTATGTGGCAATTTTATGGAACATCGCAAAAAAAGGAGAGGCAGCGGTGAGCCTATACAGTGTGCTATGGTACATCACACCTCCATTGCAATCATCATGACATGGTATTTGTCTCTCAATTCTATTGGCCAAGTTTCTTAGGGACAATTATTATGAGTAATCCTAAGAAAATAAGCACCTGTGAATATAAGCTCCATGTAATAAGCCAACCAGTTCTTTTCATCGCGTTTTCAGCTTATCTTTGGTATGCTCAGTGAAAAGTCTAGATTGCATTATATTTTTTTCCATTTTGCTACCCATATGAAAATTAATTTGACTTGCAAACATCACACATTGAACCCAATGCAGTAATTAATATGATAGGAAAACAAACCATCACTATTTGCTCAAAATGCAAATACAAAGATACCATCTACTTGGCACAATCTACTTTGGTCAATGTTTTCCATAGAGATCCCATTGCCTAATTTAAACAAAGAACGCATGACCCACATTTAAATGAAGAACAATTATTTATTGAAATTCAATGGTCCAAGTGGCTGGTTATTATCATATAGCACCACCACCTAAAAGCATCATATAGCAGCAGCAGCTCATAGCAACTCATCATACAGCATCAGCAGTGTGCAATTCATCATATACCAGCAGCAGCTCATAGCAATTCATCATATAGCAGCAGCAGGAGCAGCTCATAGCAATTCATCATATAGCAGTAGCAAGAGCAGCTCATAGCAATTCATCATATAGCAGCAGCAGGAGCAGCTCATAGCAATTCATCATATAGCATCAGCAGGAGCAGCTTAGAGCAACTCATCATATAGCAACAGCAGCATCTCATAGCAATTCATCATATAGCAGTAGCATCAGCTCATAGCAATTCATCATATAGCAGCAGCAGGAGCAGCTCATAGCAATGCATCATATAGCAGCAGCAGCAACAAAAGCAGCTCATAGCAATTCATCGTATAGTGGATCAGACTGAAAATTTGGCAAAAAATTACAGGAGATCCTCACCTTGTTGGATGAGCTCATCCTTCAACAGCACCTCAAGGCCACGGCCTGGGAGGAGGGGAGGGGGAATAAGGTGCCTTCTGCCGTAGTGTGGCTTCAGCCATAGTTGTGCAACGCCCGCCGGAGTAGTGCATTGGACGAACCACAGTGGAGCAGCTGCTGGAGACCATGCGAATAAGGGGCGACGCCAGAGGGAGGAGCCGCCAGGGAGATTTGTCCCTACCCGCCGGCCATGTAGCCTAGATGGACTGAGCATCGTCGAGGACCAGGCCAGATGGGACCAGTGGCGACAACTCGCTGGAGGAACCCTAGTGCTGCACGCAAGGGATCGAGGTAGAGGGAAAGGGGAGAGGAGATGCAAGCGGGCAGGGCAATGAACACTTGCTTGTTTGTTTTTACTTGACGGTCAGGTGTGACACGGGCATCAGCAGTTGCATTTTGAGTGTAATATAGGCAAACAACAGAGTCATTTCACTATTCCCCTTCCCTTCAATTTTTAGTGAGGTTCTACCCGAAACACCCCCCTCCAAAGCGAAATTAGTTAAGCCCAAGCCCATAACTCAAAAATGACTTCTTTACATCTTTTATGGCTTATTTTTGACAATAAGCCCTGAAAAGGTGGAATCGAACTGGCCCTTAACCTGCAATTCAATTGTGCGTGCAATGATGAATCACTCCTGCCTGCTATAGTGTACATTTAGGCATCATCATACATGGCATAACCTAATACATGTGCATTCCATTGTAGAATCTGGAATATGCAATGTTTATGTTAGTTCATACGTTGCACATAATGTTTAAATGCCCATTAAATCTGGTCAGTCAAGTGATGGTATTTAAGCCTCCTTTGCTTCTTTTCTTGATATTTAAGATTTGCTCACGCATTTGTTCAATTGCTTGTTTGCACCAGCCAGCCATACTAGGACTGTTTGCTTTGATTACATGTTGTTCTTGAACTAACACTCTAACAGAGCTTGTCAACGACTTGAACACTAAGGGCTGCTGTAGTGGGGCCTTGTCTAACTCATAGGTGACATAAAGGTTTGGCTGTACACTAAAGTAGGCTCTCCAAGAGTACCTGGAGATCCAGTTCGAAGGTATGCCTAGTTTTTACATAGTGCAGACATAGTAAATGCTCATTTCATTGTGTGCAAGTGCAAGAGATGCGGCATGTTTCATTATGTGGTGTTGTTTTGTTATAATCTCATCCTTTTGTGTTCACAGACTAGAAAGTATGCATATTTATCTTCCAAGGAGACGAGTAACTAGTTTGTGTCACCTTGCAGAAGGGGTTCAATGAAGATAAGATTGAGGATTTCCAAGTACAAGATGTTAGGAAGGAGCCTTGCAAGAGAAGTAGGAGCTGTGCTGAGCCTCTTCAACCTGTTAAGGTAAGTCACTGTATCCAACTCAACAGTTCAATTCCTTGTTTGTTACAGGCATAGTTGATTTGCTCTTTTCAATTGCTTTATTTGTCCTCAGTTAATGAGATGCCCAAAGAATGATGCCTGATGTTGGGTACTTGTATAACTATTAGTTGACATAATTAAAGGCCTTACCATTTAATTACTCTGCCAAAGTGTTCCTAAAGCTTTGAAGTCTTTTAACCAACTATTATTGCATGAGGCTCACAATCTAGTTTATACTAGGCTAATGATTGCATAGTTTTGCTTGCTGTAGTATGTTTGTATGAAACCCTCTGCTGTTCATTGTGCTTCCTAAGACTTTAATTGAGCTACAGAATACGCAACGTGTTGTCTAAATTTGTAACTTGTCTGTGTTTTGGATTGGGCCCCAACATCATGCTCCTCTGGTGAGCTAAGAGAGATTTCTATATGCAAGCTGCATAGACTACCTTTTTTATAATTTTTAAAATATCACCTGCTTATGCTTCATGACGTGTAACATTATTGTTAGTCCTGTTTTGCCATGTACTCCCTCCGTCCCAAAATAAGTGTCTTAACTTTGTACTAGCTCTAGTACAAAGTTGTACTAACCTTGAGACACTTATTTTGGGATAGCGGGAGTACAAAATAGTGTCTTGCTCGCTTCACTATTGTAACTATATTTTTGCCCTAGTCATGTGTACTTACAGAAACATTTCAGGAAGAAGTGACATCAACACAAAGATCTGCGAGCAGTGCGGCATGGCCGTTACCGAATGATTATGGATTGGAATTGGAATGTGCTGATGTTCTTGAGCATCAACTAGAGGTGGCAAAACAACATGTACATGATTCTCAACGTACAATCAACAAGTTGAGACTGGACATGCAGGTATTAGACGCATGATTCAAAAAATGAAACAAGACACTGAGGTAACCACAAAGGAATTGGAGATTTTGTCGACTGAAATTTGTGCTATCTGAATCCGGCCAATCTTATTTTCTGAAGAGATTATAGTTCAAATGGAGTTAAGTTGATGCGCGTCCATGATGTATGAGCTGTATTTTCCCAGTGTATGTAATTTGTTGTTTGTGTATGCTTTATTATCACCGATGTCGAACCATAATGCCTAGTGGGTATAATTGGCTGTAATTTCTTTATTGTATAGTGTAGGATTATTCTATGTTTCTATGCCTTGGTCTCTTTGTTGTATAGTGTATGTTTTTTAGACGTGATAGTATAGAGTAGGATAATTCTTCGAATATGCTATATTGTTCAAACGGGGGCCAACTCGCCCAAACGTTGTAGTGACCATGGCCCTCCACGGGCCATACGATCCATGGGCCATCTACAGGATGGACGATTCATGGCCTTCTATGGGATGTCGGATCCATGGGCCTTCTATGGGCTGTTGGATCCATGGGCCTTCAGTGGGCCGTAGGATCCATGGGCCTTCTACGTCTCGTAGGATCCATGGGCCTTGTACGGGCCATCTCATCTATGGGCCTTGTATGGGCCGTTTAATGGGCCGTAAACGAGCTAGAGTGGAAATCATACGTTTTATGGGCTAACCATAACGGGCCGTTAATAGGCCATATTTGATGATGCTATGAAAATGGCCCAACAGATTAACGGGCCACAAACGGGTCGACTGTATCCACGGGCTGAATTTGGCCCACAAGCAGAAAAGGCCAGTAACGGCCCGTAAGTAACCGAATGTTAGAAATGAGCCCAAGAATAAATGGGCCCTGAGAAGGCCGAAACATAACACGGGCTGTAAACGACCCAATGGAATAATGGGCCGCTAATGGGTATAAAGCGATACACCGTTCATTACGGGCCAATTTCACCATGGGTCGTTAATGGGCCAAGAATTACAAAGGGACTCGTATGGGCTGAAAGACGTCATAGGCCATACATGGGCCGGAAGTTACAATGGGCTGGAATCATATTGGACGGCCTAGATGACGCTACTGGGCCTAATACCGTTAGGACATAACGGGTCGTGAGTTAGCGGGTTATAAATGGGCTATATGCGAACATGCCGTTAACAGGCTTTCTGCGGGCCGGTCTGCCACCTTTTGACCAAGTCAAACGGGTCGGCCTTTTCACAGGAATGGGCCTCTGTTGGGCTGTGCCACGTGTTGACGTAGCATAGGCGCCTTGTGTCCAATGAGTGGATGACATCTGTCCCAACGGTGAGCGGACACGTGTTTCCTCCGGCCAATGATGATTTTACACGTGGAAAATCCCCATTGGTCGGGGCTGTTAACGGGTTATCGGATCAGATAGCTTAATGGTGTTCCGTTACGGTGGATGCCACGTGTCGATCACCCTTGACGAAATCACTTCTGTGACGCGCGATTTATTGTCATGGAAGTGGACACTTTTGTGATGATAATTTTGATAATGTCATGGAACACTTCTACAACAGCACAGGTATGACTATCTTGACTCTGTCATAAAATCGTCATGGATGTACATGCATGACAAAAAACACGACCTACCATGACAAACACGTATCATCACGGAAGTGTATTTTTTGTACTGATTGTCTATGCCAAGCACCACTGCGGAAGCCATGGCGCGGGCCCAACTCTAGTTGAGATTTCCACCAGCGGACGATCAAATGGATGGGTGGAGAGCCACCATTAAGAGCCTGATTGGTTTTTCCGTGGCGGGAGGATCATAGCGAGCAGGCCCACCACGGCCTTCACAGGCGGCGACAATGGCCCGAGCCGCTGGCCGTACCGAAGGAGCCACTCCTACAGTGAAGTACGCGACAGCGAGCATAGGAGCCGCGGCCAGAGCCATGCGATCCATAACCCGACGATGTTTCAATGGCTTCGTATGATCTTTGAGCCCGTCGAGACCAGCTGCAGGCCCTGGAGCACAGGCGGAGGGAAGACGCGCGCATCACCATAGAGCGATGCCGCGAAACCCGCTGCTAGTCTGACAGGCGCAATGGCCCCGACATCGACGAGCCCGTGACCGGTGGAGACGAATACCTGCCTTTTGAGGTTGGGTGCCCCGCCTTCATTCAAGAGTTACGGCAAGTTCGTTGGCCATCTGCCAATGTGTTCAAGCCAGAGATACCAGAAAAATACGACGGAAGATTGAACCCGGCAGAGTTCTTGAGCATCTACACCATCACCGTTCAAGCTGCCAGAGGAAGAGATGAAAAGGTATTAACCAACTACTTCCCTTTGGCACTCAAGCTAAATGTGAGGTCGTGGCTGATGCACTTGCCGAAAAACACCATCTCGGCCTGGGCTGACCTATGCCATGACTTTGTTGGCACCTTCACGGGCGGCCATCAAGAACCAGGGCGGCCCAGCAATCTATAGCTCCTTCCACAAAAGGAAGGGGAGAGTTTGCAGAAGTACATGCAGAGATTCAGCCGGGTGCACAGAAACATTCCAGATATCCACCTGGCGGTTGTGATTGCTGCATTCTAGTCCAACGTGTGCAATCGTAGGATACGTTCTAAGATGAACATCCGGTTGCCCAAGACTATGAATGAGCTTTACACCTTGGTAGATAAGTGTGCCCGTATAGAGGAGGGGAGGCGGCTCCCTGGAGAAGAGGATGGCATCAATGTCGACTCAAAAGACGATGATGACACTGCCAGCCAGAAGAAGAAGAACAAGAAACGCAACAAGAAGCACAAGGAGAAAACAATTCTGGTTGTCGAGGAATCTGGCGTTCCTAGTACCGACAAGAACGCTAAGATCAAAGTCCCTGGCAAGGAAGTTTCCGCATGCACTGACTGCCAGGAAGCTGCGGTGGCCGAGAAGGCTGGGAAGGCTGACATGTTGTACTACATGATCCATCGGACCAAGGGCCATGATCTCCAAGAGTGTCATCAAGTTGAGCAACTCGTTTGGAAGTAGAAGGCTGAATATGAGAAGCGTGACAAAGAGAGGACCAAGATGACATTGGTGGGAAGGGCCGAGGTGGCAGAGGAGGTCACCCCGGCAAGGTCCCTGATGACCCACAAGTGTAGGGGATCTATCGTAGTCCTTTTGATAAGTAAGAGTGTCGAACCCAACAAGGAACAGAAAGAAATGATAAGCAGTTTTCAGTAACGTATTCTCTGCAAGTACTGAAATTGTAGGTAACAGATAGTTTTGTGATAAGATAATTTGTAATGAGTGAGGGAGTCCTAGATTTGGGGGTATCCGGACAGCTGGACTCTATACCGGACTATTGGAGCGTGAAGATATAAGACTCAAGACTCCGTCCCGTGTCCGTATGGGATTCTCCTTTGCGTGGAAGACAAGCTTGGCAATCCGGATATTGTATTTCCTTCCTTGTAACCGACTCCGTGTAAACCCTAGCCCTCTCTGGTGTCTATATAAACCAAAGAGGTTGGTCCTTAGAAGGCTGATCACAATTACAATCATAATCATCATAGGCTAGCTTCTAGGGTCTAGCCTCTACGATCTCGTGGTAGATCTACTCTTGTACTACTCATATCGTCAATATTAATCAAGCAGGAAGTAGGGTTTTACTTCCATCGAGAGGGCCTGAACCTGGGTAAACATTGTGTCCCTTGCTTCCTGTTACCATCAGCCTAAGATGCACAGATCGGGACCCCCTACCCGAGATCCGCCGGTTTTGACACCGACATTGGTGCTTTCATTGAGAGTTCCTCTGTGTCGTCGCTGCAAGGCTCGATGGCTCGTCTCGTTGCCAAGGACAACATTACCTCTGGGGGAGCTCTGGCTGTAGGCCAAACACTCCGACTTGGCGGCTTCGTCATGGCCGCCCCATCGGCTGTCGCACCGACGATGGCCTCTCAGGTCACCACGCATAACCTTCGCATCAATTCGGAACTCGCCGAACAGATGGATCCGACAGAGCTCTCCTCCCTTAATGAGCTCTTGGATCGCATTGCCACTTTGGGAGTCGCTACGGACTATGATCGGATCGGGCTTAAACCCAACCAAAGGGACATTAAATCCCCGCCGGCCACCCATGAGATTGCGGTAGTGGAGGAACCACATGTGGATTATCCCTCTATTTTGAGGACTAGTTATGTCCGGATCACCGAGCTCCCTGAGCCGGACTCTTTCTCAAGGGAAGACATGACCCAGATCCCAGACTTGGGATCGGGTATCCGGCCAGAAAAATTGGGCAGCACCTCGGATCCCGAGCTGTTGAACTCGGGATCTCCCATGCCCCTGGGTGCTAGATCGGATCAGAATCCGGATTCAACCACGCCCGCTCACCCGGACTTAAAACATCTCTCCCATATCAGGCAAGAGCCCCAGGAGACAGCACATCGCTACTGGGCCTGATTCCTCCTTGTGCTAAACAAGGTCAAGGACTGTCGCGAGGAGGACGTAGTCTCACTTTTCTGCAAAAACTGCACGAACAAAGGAATCCTTAATGCTATAAGTCGTCGTGACATAGTACACTTTGCTGACTTGGCAACCATAGTACAGAAGTACTATGCGATGGAAATCGCCTGGAAAACCCAAACAGAATTTTGGGATAGTCCGGCTCTCACCAAAACCTTTGTTCGAACTAAACGGACGAGCTCTCATAAGTCGGCCGATCCAATCCCCAAGAAACCAAAGCCCACCCCAGGGCGAGGAACCGTATTGGAAGAATGGCTCAATGGGCCATGTAAGCTCCACAGTATGCCGGATACAACACCAACCCATAGCCTTAGGGCATGTTGGATACTCCGGCAGGTAGCAAAAAGTGGCGAGGATCTTCTTGTAAGCCATAGAGCAAAACAATATTCCGCTAAAGAACACAATACGGTACTAACAGTCTTCAAAACTTTCGCCTCAAACAATAGGCGCAAGCGAGCTCATTGAATCTCCGCTGAAATCTGCCATGTGGCAAAAATAAATCCGTGGAACGACACTGCTATAACCTTCAATGCCAGTGACGAACCTTGATTCCAGACCGTCCGGGCACCAGCCGCTCTGGTCCTTAGCCCAATCGTGGACGGCTTTCGGCTCACTAAAGTACTCATGGATGGCGGAAGTGGATTAAACCTGATCTACGAAGAAACACTCAACAAGATGGAAATTGATAAAAGCCGCATTGAACAAAGCGGCACAACCTTCAGGGGGATTATCCCTAGCCGGGAAGCGCGGTGTGCGGGAAAAATCACACTCGATGTGGTGTTCGGCACCCCGGAGAATTATAGGTCCGAAGAAATCACATTCCAAGTGGCTCCTTTAAGCAGTGGATACCACGTCCTTCTAGGGCAGGACGCGTTTATAAGCTTCCAAGCTATACCCCATTACGGGTACATGAAGCTTAAAATCCCGGACCCAATGGAATCATCACTCTAGCCAGTGATACGGACGTCGCACCTCGCGCCGAAAATAAAACCGCAGCACTAGCCCTGGAAGCATTATCCAAAGCCCTAGCAGCTGAAGAATTAACAACACTGCATGCCACTGTGGATAGGGACGACGTGATAGTCGACAAGCGACCCAAGTCCACCTCATTCAAACCCGCAGACGAGATAGTCAAATTCCAAGTCCATCCAACGGACCCCACGAAGACAGCTTCCATCGGGACTCAGTTGAGCCCCGCAATGGACGTCGCACTGCGAGACTTCTTACGCGAGAATTGGGACATTTTTGCCTAGCACCCATCGGACATGCCGGGTATCCCACGCAGATTGGCCAAACACAGCCTCAATATACTGAAAGGGTACAAACCTGTCAAGCAGACTCTAAGGCGGTTTTCGGAGCCCAAGCGGCAATCCATGGGGGAAGAGCTAGCCAAGCTACTTCAGGCAGGATTCATTAGAGATATCAAGCATCCGAATTGGCTGGCAAATCTGGTGATGGTACCAAAGAAGGACAAATCCTGGCGCCTATGTGTCGACTTCAAAGACCTCAACAAGGCTTGTTCCAAGGATCCCTTTCCCCTCCCTCGCATTGATCAAATCATCGATGCCACAGCAGGACACGACTCGCTGTGTTTCCTCGACGCATACTCTGGATATCATCAAATAAAGATGGCAGAGTCCGACCAAGCTGCAACAGCTTTCATAATGCCATAAGGCCCTTTCTGCTTCAACACTATGCCTTTCAGGCTTAAGAATGCCGGCGCAACCTACCAACACATGATTCAAACATGCCTGGAAAAGCAAATCGGCAAAAGAGTGGAGGCATATGTGGACGACGTGGTCATAAAAACAAGACACATCGAAACCCTAATAGAGGACTTGAGGCTTATGTTCGATAACCTCCGAACATATGACATCAAGCTGAACCCTGAAAATTGCGTTTTCGGCATCCCCTCTGGGAAACTGCTGGGCTTCATTGTTTCCAATAGAGGAATTGAAGCGAATCCGGCAAAAATCCGAGCTCTGTCGCAGTTGGCTATACCAACAGACCTCAAGCACATCCAGAAACTAGCTGGATGCGTAGCTGCTTTGAGCCGCTTTATCTCTAGATTAGGAGAAAAGGCATTACCTCTTTATCGCCTTCTTTGGCGCACCGAACACTTCGTGTGGACTGATGCAGCCGCGGCCGGACTCGATGAAATAAAGACCTTATTGGCCAGCAATCCAGTCCTAACAGCGCCAAATATCGGCGAACCAATGCTGTTGTACATAGCTGCAACACATCAAGTTGTAAGCGCAGTGCTCGTCGTCGAACCAGAAGTTGACGGATACAAATTCCCGCTCCAAAAGCCGGTTTATTACGTATCCACGTTGCTCACCCCATGCAAATCCTGATACCCACACTATCAAAAAATAGCATACGCGGTCTTCATGGCATCCAGGAAGCTACGACACTACTTTCAAGAGTGTTTGATTACGGTGGCCTCTGAAGTACCACTCAATGACATAATAAATAACCATGACGCTACGGGCCGGATCGCTAAATGGGCCATCGAGCTCCTTCTGTTCGACATAACATACAAACCACGATGGGCCATCAAGTCGCAAGTACTGGCTGACTTTGTCGCCGAATGGACAGAAGCCGAACTCCCTAAAGAGTACGACACATACTCTAACTGGATCATGCACTTCAACGGCTCTAAAATGCTGGCCGGATTGGGAGCAGGTGTAGTCCTGACGTCTCCCACCAGAGACACGGTCCAGTACGTCCTCCAAATATTATACACAGACTCCAACAATGCAGCCGAATATGAGGCTCTATTGCATGGTCTTCGGATGGCAGTCTCTATGGCCATCCAATGCCTAGAAGTGCGCGGGGATTCAAACCTTACAATATCACAAATAAACGGAGACTTTGATGCCAAGGATCCGAAAATGGCGGCCTACCGTAATGCCGTCCTCAAAATGTCAGCTCGGTTCGAGGGGCTCGAATTCCACCATGTGGCTCGAGAAAATAATCAAGCGGCGGACGTCCTCGCTCGCATCGGTGCTAAACGCGACCCTGTACCACTTAACATATTCCTGGTAAGGTTCTTCAAGCCATCCGTAGTATGGGAAGGGGAGTCCGGCAATACTAGCACGGATCCGAACACACCCCCAGATTCCAAACCATCAGACATAATCCGAGGCTCTACCACCGAAATAACATCTTCGGCCCACGAAATCATGGCTGTAATCGCCCCATGGACTGAGCCTTTCTTGGCCTACCTAAATAGGCAGGAGCTCCCCGAAGACCAAAATGAAGCACGTTGCATCGTCCGGCGTTCTAAAGCTTACAAAGTCCATGAAGGGGAACTCTATAAGAAAAGTGCGACCGGAGAGCTCCAAAGGTGCATCTCCGAAGAGGAAGAGCGGCAGCTTTTGGCTGAAATCCATGCCGGACTGGGCGGGCACCACGCCGCAGCTCGAGCACTAGTCAGCAAGGCCTTCCGTATAGGCTTCTATTGGCCGACGGCCCGAGCAGACGCACAGGACCTTGTCCAACACTGCGTCGGTTGCCAGCTCTTCGCCAATCAGAGTCATATGCCCCCTACCGCTCTCCAAACAATCCCCATAACTTGGCCCTTCGTGGTCTGGGGGCTGGATATGGTCGGACCTCTTAAAGGGGGAAGCCATAAGAAAAAAATACTTATCGGTCATGGTGGACAAGTTCACCAAATGGATAGAAACCAAACCAGTCAAAACGGCCGAATTCGGACCAGTAATAGACTTCATATCCGGGGTCATACACCGATACGGTGTCCCCCACGGCATCATCACTGATAATGGCTCAAATTTCACAGCTGATGAGGTGAAAACATGGTGCGGCAAAATGGGCATTAAGCTTGAATACGCCTCCATCTACCATCCCCAAACAAACGGCCAGGTCAAACGGGCAAACGATCTCATCATGAGCGGCATCAAACCCAGACTAGTGCGATCCTTGACTGAGTCGGACACGCACTGGGTCGAAGATCTCGACTCTGTACTCTGGGGGCTGCGGACCTTGCTGAATCGCACCACCGGATATACACCATTTTTCATGGTGTACGGTGCGGAAGCAGTATTACCTTGCGACATAATACATGATTCTCCACGCGTACACATGTACGAAGAGAAGGAAGCCGAGTTAGAACGGCAGGATAACTTGGATGCCCTGGAGGAGGAGCGCGATGTCGCAAAATCCCGTTCCGCATTCTATCAACAGCAGGCTCGGCGATACCAAAGCAGAGAAGCGCGGGCCAAAACTTATAATATTGGCGAGCTCGTTCTACGCCTACCGGAGAAGAAGAAGGACAGGCTCAAACCCAAGTGGGAAGGTCCCTTCGTCATTGACAAAGTTCTCACCGGAGGAGCGTACCGCTTATGTAATGCATCCGATAACAGACTCGAGCCGAACCCATGGAACACGGCCAGACTCCGGAGATTCTACGCCTAGCGCCGAACTCAGTGTTTGTCTCCTTACCCCTCCTTTTTAATTATCCCTTTTCCTTTCTCGACCTTTTTCCTCTTCACACAAAGTATTTATTACAGTGCGGACTCCCGGATCACTCCGGCCACACTATGTGTGTAAGCAATACCTGGGGGCTTCCTATACGGAAGCTAAAAATAATTACTCTAATGGCTTTTTGCCCATCACATGTGCGTTTCTTTTTCCATATGTGCCTTTTCTCCACCATTATATGCATCGATATGACTTAAGATGTGGCCAAGCTGGGTTGCCTGGCTGTTGTGTTTATGCCCTACGTTCCCGTTAATTTGGCTAGGGCATAAGGGGAGCACCTCTGTGATTGTTACTGCCGGTTCAGCCGGATGTGTAGCTCAGACTGGGTGAAGCCGAAAGCTAGCGTCCTTAAGAGAATATTTGGTCGGTGAACAAAAGATGTATTCGTTTATTACAACGTAAATCCCCAGAAGTCTTGTATCCTGCGCCATTGTTCGCAGTGCGGACATGTGCATCGGCGCATGCGTACCCAGGGAAAGGAACCCCTAACGGAACTATTCTCCCTGGAAGATGTTTCTTACTATCCATGTAATATAACATAACTAGTTGGGTACTTGTCTGTTCAAGCACTTATGACCCCTACGCCTGGTTTCCACGCATACCCTGGTTCTGTATAACTGATCGGGTATTCGGACACACCTCGGACTGTAGGATCCGGGGGCTGAAGCGAAAAGGTCCGCCATGACAAATGATTTTAATCTGACTAGGGACTAATTATGTCCATTGAATTACACAGTCACTTGGACTGACTATATTCCTCCTCTATACCATCCAATAGGCTATCTAGCTTACAATCCTGTTGAGAATACTTGGCGGCTAACGCTACCTGGTCATATACCAGACTCACGAGAATTTCTTGCCCATCGGGCCCCGCCGGTCCTACTTCCACCATATGGTTTGGGTCCAGCTTGGTGTAGCGCGTCTTCACCATAGCCCAGGCTTCTCTTGCACCTTGCCCGCAAGCTAACACCTTCCACAATCAGAAGCGCTACCGTGCTCCTTGAAGCATATCCACAAGCTCCCCCATGCCATTCGGCAGGAAGCTTGATGGCCACAAGGCCTGAGCAACACCCTGCATCACCTGCCGAGCTCGCTCGTGCAGTTGCGAGAGGTCTTGCAGTAAATCACTTGCAGATGAGGGCATCTCCTCCTCAGGGCGACCTGTTAACATTCCTGCAAGCAAAATTCTTTCAATATACTTCCTCGCCGAACTATCATACAGTTCGTCTAGGCACTCACCATAAATGCCGCGTCGAAGCCTTTTGTTCTCCTTCACGGAGTCCGCCAGCTGGGCGCGGACGTCTTTTAATGCTACGTCCAGCCGGACATTGGCATCTTGAAGATTGTTCTTGTCCTTCCTAACTTGCATAAGAATGCGCTCGCCAGCCTTTAGCTGCCTTTTGAGATGCGAGTCGTCATCTCTTACGCCCTCCGGATTCACCCCAGGATTGTCTACAGAATTCTCTGTTAGACTTGTTATACCAACCATTTACTAACTGGTGCATCTTCGTACAATTGAAACAAATGTTACCAGATGAGGCCTTCTGGGATTCCTCTAACTTGGCAACCGTGTCCCTCAGATGGGCTTTCCACTCCTCCAGCTCCTGAGCCAATTGCTCATTCTTATCTACAAGGACATGTGCATAAATTGATCCTTAAAACAGTTGTTCCAACCATTTCAAGTCTCAGGGGCTACTGCTATACATGCTTATCAAATTTTCTTAACCGTATATCTTTGGTATACTGGTCCCTCGCTCGGGCAAGCCCGCCTTGAGCAGCTCGGATGTATGTGTCTCCCGAATTGAAGGCATTAAATGCCTCTTCGGAAAAGATGTTGTTCCGAAGCATGGCCCGTCGGCCCCGGTGATTCATGGCGCTCTCTACTTCCGGGTTCGTGGCCGAGAGCATATCCGTGTCCTCTGTCGGAGAACTATGCGGCATCGGCCCCGCGTCCGCCTCCGCTCTTGAAGCCGGTTCTGGAATCCGGCTGGTGGAGGCGTGATTGGCGGGATCCCTGGATATAGTCCGGCTACTCCTCTTCCTGCCAGAACACAAAGGGCGCTGTTATACTTAAAATACCATAATCGCAGGACAGGTTTTTGCCTTACCTCTGCAGCGGCGTGTCAACCCTTACTGCCTTCCTCCTGAGCCTGCCTGATCTGGACACCCGTAGTCGACGAGTCCCTAGGGGCTCGGCCCCGTGCTCCGACCATCGTCTCTGCAAAAAACACGACACTTCAATGGTAAGGCATGACATATGAAGGGAGTCCTCTTCGGAGGATAGGGTTTTTCGGCTTGGCTTACACGCGACGCAGGTAGTAGTCTGGGATAGTCGGCAATAATGGCCACTGAGGCGCCATCACAGCTCGCTTGATAAAATATCCCGTTGACAAGCTCCACGGTAATATCCGGATCTTCTTCGAGTCCTGGATCTAGGGCCCTTCTAGGGTCCTATGGCTGCGGGGAGGGGGTGGAGATTCCTTCTACGGCCCTCCTCAGTTCCTGCTCGGAATATCGAAGCAGATAATCTTAGCGAAGAACGCCGCAATAAGTGAAGAAGGGAAAGGAATAACGACTTACCCAGTTTGGGGGTTGTACATGGAGAATCCATCCCGCAGTTTAATGTGAAGGCATTCTTCCTCTTCTCCTTTGTATAAATCGGACAATATCCTTGCCAGAGCAGTGGTGGAGTCCGGGCCCTTACGGCCATAGCGGGTGACATCATCTTCCCCGTGGAAGTGCCACATGGGCTTCCCTTGATATTTAAGTGGTTGCACTCCCCGTATTATGCATATTGCCATAACCTCGACTATCGTTAGTCCGGATTTGGCCAGTAACTTTATCCTGCTCATCAGGAAATGTGTTTCCCTGGTATCCTCCTCTTGGGGGCCCCGGGGGCGCCAGCTTAGACGTGTCCTCGGTGGAGCGTTGCTAAACTTGGGGAGACCTGTCCGGACTGGATCCGGAAGGGGAACGTCATCAATATAAAACCACTCTGAAGGCCCAGTTCTCTGGTGCCTTCTTGGGAGTGCCGGATAGGTATCCGGTCTCGGTAATGCACCATACTTCAGCCCCGCCCACTTGACATAGGGATTCTCCCTGGTTGTGGGGGACAAGGCAGAACAGCTTCTTCCATAACCCGAAGTGAGCCTCGCAGCCTAGAAATAGCTCACAAAGGGCAACGTACCCTGCTATGTGTAGTACGGAGGCAGGGGTAAAGTTGTGCAACTGGAGGCCGTAGGACTCTAGGAGCCCGCGAAGGAATGGGTGGATGGGAAACCCGATGCCCCTTATGTCACATCCCTAGCTTCTGGCATTGCACTAGTACTAGCCTTTGGTGATGCATCATGTTTACTTTTACAGAAAGTTGAAATGGGGATTGTCCAAACCCTAGCATTTTAAGAATTCACCAGGTTCACCTAAAATATTTTCAGTCAATCCAAGTGGCTTTCAAAAATGTTCTTCATCTTTGGAAAAATGCTGGAAACAGTAACCAGAGATGATGCACATTTTTCCATGTCATTTTGGATCTTTGAACTAATATATATTGTATTTGAGTTGGAGCAAATATATGTTATATATATTTTTAATGCTTCAATAATTCTGATATTTTGTGAGGGGCTCTAGAATATTACTTTCAGTCCCTGCAAAAATTATTGGAAGAAATAAAAATGATTTAGTGTTTGAACTAAATCAAAACAGATTGAAACAAATAGAAAACAATGATTAAAGAAATAAAACAGAACAGTAAATGAGAAAAAAAGAGAGAGAGAAGCCCACTTACCTGGCCTTACCCGCGCAGCCACCAGAGCTGGCCCAGTTCCCCAGCCGGCCCAGCCCACCTCCTCCTCCCTTGTCCTCTTCCTCCTCTGCCAGGAGGACGAGCAGAGGCGAGGCGTGGCGCGCGTCGACGCCGGCCACCTCCTGCTTCGCGCTGGAGGCCTCCCCCTTCGAGTCTATCCATGCGTGGAGACGCCACGCAGCCGCCCGGAGCCGTCCAGCCCTCCCTCTCCTCCCCTGGACCCCGTTCCCTCCTCTGCTTCCCTCCCTGCACGCGCCCGAGCGGAGCCCATCGCCGCCGACGCCGTTACCGGGGCCACAGCCACCCCCTCGCTCCCACTATGCGTCCCTGAGCTCCGCCCTGACCCCGTGAAGCTACCCACGTGACGCACGCGACCAGAGGAGGCCGCAGTCGACCGGAGCATCATCGTCTTCACCTCCGGTGCCCGGAGATCGCCGCCGTCAATTCGCCGGCGCAGAAGCCTCCCCGAGCCCGCCGAGCTTCTCTTCCGACCCCATGTGAGCTCCTGCACCTTCCCTTATGCTCGCCCCCCCCCCCTGTTTCTCTCCGCTAGCTCGATTCCGCCGGAGCCGAGAGCTCATCGCCGCCGGCCATGATGCCTCCGTCGTTTTAGCCACCACAGCCCGTGCCTGAGTGTGTCAACGCGTTCGGTGCCCTCCCAGGAGCACGCAGATCCCACCAGCTCCTCCTCCCGAGCTCCCTAACGCCGACTCCGAGCTCACCCGAGCTCCGGCCGCCGCCTCGCTCGCCGTCGGCACCGATTCCGGCCGCCCCGAGTGCAACTGACTCCACCAGGAGCTTCGGCTCGTCCCCAGCTCCTCCTAGATGCCCTCCGCGGCCCATTTGGTCGCCGGAGTGGCCAAAACCACTCTCGCCGCCGCGCTAATGGTCGCCGCCGGCGAAACTCCGGCAGGAGCCGACGTGGCCAGTCATTAGGGCCTAACTACCCCCGTTAACCACCCCCCTAGGCCACTGACAGTGGGCCCCAGGGCTTAGTCAGAGCTAACCAGCCCGGGTCAACGCGGGATTAGTCCCTGTGTCACTGACCAGTGGACCCCACTGGTCAGGTTTGACCCGGGGCAGCCCTGTTGACTTGCTGACGCAAGCATGACGCAGTGCTGATGTCATAATTAATTTTCTGGAATTGTTTTAATTCTAAATAATCAGAAAATTCCAGAAAATTGTAAAAACTTCTAAAATTCATAGAAAATTAACCGTAACTCCAAATTAAATAATTTATATATGAAAAATTATCAGAAAAATTCAAAGAATCCATCTGTACCATTTTCATGCATGTTAGAACAATTTATAGCTGATGTTTAGCACAAATCAAATAAAGGGCATTTAAATAATCACATATGGAGTTTGAATTTGAATCTTGTATTCAAACCAACTTCATTTAATCTGTTGCTAGTTGCATTGGCTCAAAACACATTCATTTTGCCATGTCATGATCATGCATCATATTGTGCATTGCATTGATTGTGTTCCTTTCTGTGTTGCCGGTATTTGTCCCCTCTCGATAGACGTGATACCGATGATGTGATCGTTGACACTGATGAAGACCCAATGTTATCTTCAGAAGTGCCAGGCAAGCAAAACCCCCTTGTTCATTCCGATACAATCCTACTCTCTCGCTCCTGCTCTCTTTTAATGCATTAGGACAACACCGATTCATCTGTTACTTGCTGCGGTAGCTGAACCCCTTCATCCTCTGCATGACCTGTCATTGCCACAGTAAATAGATGAAACCCACTAGCATGAGTAGGAGTTGTTTGAGCCCTGTTGTGCCTACTCATTCATGTTTGTTTGTCATGCCTGCTACTGCTTAGAGTTGAGTCAGGTCTGATTCATCGGGGATGAATCAGAGGCGTGTGAACATGTCCTACTGTGTGTGAGCTAAGTGTGTGAACACGATTTGGTAAAGGTAGCGGTGAGAGGCCATGTAGGAGTACATGGTGGGTTGTCTCATTGTAGCCGTCCTCAGGAACTGAGTTCTGTGTTTGTGATCCATGATTCAGCTACTACCATACATTGGGCCCTGAAATATGACCCCGCTCGACTTCTTATTCACCCTTGTCCTCTGTCCAGGAGTTGCAAGTAGTTTCTGGTGTTTGTAGTATGCTGGAGGCCGTGGACAGCGCTGACCGTAGGGGTGGGCTGTGATGCGGTAGGCACGTGGCCGGGTAAACCGGGCGCCCGTTTGGTGTCACGGAACCCTGTTCACATCGTTTGGGGCTGTGAGCGAAACTCCGGCCGGATCTCCTCATGGATGGAACCCGAATAGGCGATAAACCTGGACTAGAGACTTGAGTGTTTAGGTAGGTCGTGGTCTACACCCACGTCGGCTTTCGCTTGAAGTCTGCCGAGCACATGTCGTGTGCAGACGCTAAGTGGTGGAAACATGTATGAAGAAGTACACCCCTGCAGGGTTATCATCATCTATTCGAATAGCCGTGTCCGCGGAAAAGGACTTCTGGGTTGCTTATATCAGTTCATAGACAAGTGAAAGTGGATACTCTAAAATACGCAAGATAAGCGTGAGTGCTATGGATGGCGTTCTCGTAGGGAGACGGGAGCGATTCCATAGTGGTGTATTGATATGGGGAATATGTGGACTCGTGTGCGCCACCTCAAAAGAGTTACTTGCAGTCGTAGTTCAGGATAGCCACCGAGTCAAAGCTGGCTTGCTGCAGTTAAACCCCACCATCCCTTTGTTGATAATGAAGAATATGTAGTTAGTTCTGATGTAAGTCTTGCTGGGTACATTTGTACTCACGTTTGCCTATTTATGTTTTTGCAGAGAGACTTCGGTCTCGCTAGTAGTTCCGCGTGGACTTCGACGTTTAGCTTGTTACCTCAGCTACGATCTTGTGCCCTCGGCAGGATCTGGTAGATAGTCAGGCTTCTCAGCCTTTTTCATTTATAGATGTCTGTACTCAGACATGATAGCTTCCGCTTGTGCTTTGACTTGTATGCTCTGATTGTTGGGTCATGAGACCCATGTTTGTAATATCTCGCTCCTCGGAGCCTATTGATTAAATTACTTGAGTCATAGAGTCATGTTGTGATGCCATGTTGTGTTTGCACATATCGAGCATATTGTGTGTATGTTATTGAAATGCTTGGTATGTGTGGGATCTGACTATCTAGTCGTTTATCTTCAGTAGCCTCTCTTACCGGGAAATGTCTCCTAGTGTTTCCACCGAGCCATGGTAGCTTGCTACTGCTCCGGAACACTTAGGCTGGCCGGCATGTGTCCTTCTTCATTCCTGTGTCTGTCCCTTCGGGGAAATGTCACGCGATGAATACCAGAGTCCTGCTAGCCCAGTGCTACAGCCTGGATTCACTCGCTGATGACCGACACGTTCGATGCTGGGTCATGGATGCCTGTCCCTGTAAGTTTGTGCCACTTTGGGTTTACGACTAGCCATGTCAGCCCGGGCTCCTTATCATATGGATGCTAGCGACACTGTCATATACGTGTGCCAAAAGGCGCAAACGGTCCCGGGTAAAGGTAAGGCGACACCCGTGGGAATACCGTGCGTGAGGCCGCAAAGTGATATGAAGTGTTACATGCTAGATCTATGTGGCATCGAGTCGGGGTCCTGACAGCGTTGGTATCAGAGCTTGACTGCCTGTAGGATTACCAAGCCAAACTGGTCGAAGTTGAGTCTAGAAATTCTTTAGTTATATAAGGGAATTGATTGTGGGATGGAACGTAAGGCTCTTTTTACTCCTTATACCTTATGCCTTCTGATCTGAGTCATCTTATCTTTCCTGCGGGGATTAAGAACTAGGCTATCTCTTCTTTCCATCAGGATCACGTGTTACTAATCCGTAGACTTATAAGATTGTTGGACTTAAGCCTCGTTTCAGTTCCTACTACTTCTGTATGTTAATTATTGATCTCGAGACCTTGATATTGTGCTTCTGAGTGGTTATGCCACCATTTTTGTGAATGTCTCAAATCTTTTCTGAGCATTTACAGCCGTTATGCTGTCCGAGTCATCCCAGGTTTCTAAGTAGTCTGATGCAATTGCAAATCCTTTCTTCCTGTTTCAATGTTCCCATGGGCCAGATTAACCACACTAATCAGTGAGTTGAGGTACTCCGTTACCTTGACATATATGTTGGAGATACTATTATGGCCCTAGGTGTTTAGGGAGTCACCTAGTAATCTAGCAATGTTTTGTGATCCCCAGTGTGATGATTCTGGCTTTTATTCTCGAAAGCATCCCGTGATGCCACTTAGTAGTAGGTATTCTATTCCTGGGTTCTTGAACCCGAGATTCACTCTACCTACTTCATGTTGATAGTAATTGCTAGTTCCTTTAGGATATTAGTAACCTTTGCGATAGTCCTTGAAGTCCGTGGTATCTTCTTCTTCCAAATACCATGAACTACTTATGGCAGATGTTTATTGGATCAAAAAAAATCACAATTAGAGTACTCTTGAGGAGTTCTCCATTCATAAATCGTGACTCTGCCAGTTCTACCTTTCCGCATGGGTTATCCGGAAGAAATATGTTGAACTTGGTTCGACATACTAATCTATGCATTCACAACTCAGAAAGTTATATGTTCCTTTGAGTTGTCTCTCTTTAGTTGCATTCTGACCCTCGTCTATCAATTGATAGTCAAGAGTATGCGTGCGTTCGTTTATCGATGTCTATTACTCTTGTGGTCCGTCAAGCCATTCTATCGCAGAATGACTAGGAGAAACAAACTCCAGTACCTCATCCATATCTAGGATTGGGTCAAAGTAGTTGTATTCCGCAGATCAAATGCTAATCCAGCTTTTGTTCTGTTCTACCTTGGAGTATTACCATCTTTATATCGGGATTGTTATAGTAATTGCACACCATCCCATGAACTCTTGGTACAGTGATACTTCTTGCCATCACTGTTCATTCCTCGGCCCTCGTGTTGATGCAACCGGAATACCGACAAATGAATTGTGATGTGTGAAATCAATACTGCTAGCAACTCTGTTGCTTGGTAGCTAAAGGATAATAATTTCATTCTTAGTATGTTGGTTTTCGAATCATCCTTCTAAGACTGATCGTGCTACCTAGTCCTTATTTCGGTGCACCCTTCGATTGATGAGTTAGGATCTTGTCAAGTCCTCACTCATTTGATCATATCGTCTTGCCCTCAAAAGCGAGATTGTTCTCGAGCTTAGTAACATACCCGTGGTTCGTGATTTTCTGAAGATCTTCTCGGAAGTATTACCAGGTTGTCACCTGACCGCTATGTTGAGTTCGTGATCAAGTTGGTTTCTTGTGAACCACCTTCTCTCCAAGAATCGGTGTTAGATATCCCTGAGCTAGTTGGTTAAGCTAGACAACAACTTGGAGAGTTGGAAGATAAAAGCTTGTCTGACTTAGTTCGTTCCAAAGGGATATTCTTGTGTAGTGTGTGTTGAAGAAAGATGATATCTTCATCGATTGGTCCTTGTGATCAGTTGCTGGACCTATTGTCTTATCAATCCTTTGATTTGAGTGTGGGCTATCGTCAAATCAAATCAGTACCAACGATGCTCGTAATGTTGTCTTATTCGTGGTTGATCCCTCGAGCATACACCATTATATCTTTAGGTCTGACCAATGCTATCACTTGTTCACTTAACTATGGAGTTCCTTTTAAAAGGAAAACCAGATGAATTATTGTTGTGCCCATTGACAACATCCTTGTCTTCTCCATAATTTTGCTGAACATTAAGCTAGTGTTGGAAACTTTTGAAAGCATTTGTTCATGCTAGCTCATGAAGCATATGTTTGGATGAAGGTAATGACTTCCTTTAATTCATGTGCATCTGATGCAAGTTGCCGCCGTGGATTCGAGAAAGTCAATGTTGCTTCCTCTGGAATCATCGCAAGTCAGTCATGCACACGTGTGAAGTATTCTGTGGTCTGGAGACTTGCAACCTTCATTCCATATGTGTATCCTAGCACACCAAGCCACTGATTGATTTGTTCAAGGAGAAGGAGTATCTTCATAAGAGCTAATCCGGACTTATGAAAGAACTTCGATACCCTCGTTGATGGTTCCCCCTCCTGAACTCGGTAGTGTTTTATTATAAGACTACCACGTGGTCATGCTTGTCTGGGACAACGTGTTCACATGTTTGTAGCAGAACCAGCTCATGTTTTGGAGCTTGCTATCGTAGTTCATTTCCCGAGAATCTCGCAACGTCATCTCGTCGAATTGTGTTGCAAACTTTCATTTTTCTTCCTAGACTCGATGAGTCTGGATTATCCTGACACCAACCAGATCTGAATCTCAGGCAGATATGATGGTTGGAACATTTCCCTAAGAACTATAATATTGGTCCCTCGATAACCGGTAAGGTGGATGTCGTGGCCAACACACCCATCCGGTAGACCTATTATTATAGTATCTTGTTTGAGGAAGTTGGCCACCCCCCCCCCTAGGGATTTCGTAGGATTTACTCCCTAGTTGCCCCTATGGATCTTTGTGTTCCTGAAGTCCGACCTTTACTTGATGTTCTAGATACCAAACCATATTTATGAATGGGTTATACTAGCACATCAAGGAGAACATTAGAAGCGGAGTGCTAAATGTCTCTCGGTTGATCATCCAGATTTTATTTGCTTGGCCTCGCTAAGGTGAAATCTGAGAAAGTGTTATCCTCCTTCGCATCTGCATCGTCCATCGCTATTCATCATGGTAGTATGTTGTGTTGTCAGCACCCTTGACGCGGTTGTTGATAAAACCTTGATGATTGTGGAAATGCTCAAGTTCTTGAGAGCACGCACAAGCGCTACGTCTTATCATCGGCACTAGCTGGGATTGCCCCAGATTCTTCGGTTATGCTATAACCACTCCAACAGTGAATTCACTCTTTATTGTTGGGTTCTTCCCCAGTTACTAGAATCATTCCCAGCATTTGCATTTTGTTCCCAGCTTGCACCACCAATGTCCCCTCCATTTCCGGTGATAAGCAAAAATCATCCATTACGTTGTCTTCAACAAGGTAATCCACATCATCCAAGTCCGAGTATGTCATTCTACTGACCCCCTCCAAACGATCGCTCGAGAATTGCCTTAGGCTGGTTTAAAGAGTTTCAATGATCTTTGAATCAAAAGTAATTCTTTTTGCCACTTAAGGGGATATCTCTACGAGTCACCTTCCCTAAGGTGTATCGTTGTGGTATCATGGCAACTCAACTCCTCGCTACGTTGACAATCGTTTACCACCTTCTTAAGCGTGAAATTGTTGTCTACCTAGTGAACCTTCGTCATCCGTTTCTTTCCACCCCTCTTGATGTGTATCTCGTGTCTCAACCGAGAGATGGTTCTATGTCTCATTCCGGGAGTTAATCCTGAGTTGTTCGATCTTCGAGAAGACCGATCCTTCTAGAGTTTTCCTTTCCTCTTCTCGTCAGGATTAGCTGAAGTTCTCAGAGCAAGACGACAAGACAAAGATGGTGTTCAAATCAACGTTCATTTGAAGTGCAACCGGGATCGTGAAGATTATACTAGTTTGCGTTTCCCCTTCATCCTACCCTACGCTTGAATCTCGAGACGAGATTCTTGTTTAGTGGGGGTGAGTTGTCACATCCCTAGCTTCTGGCATTGCACTAGTACTAGCCTTTGGTGATGCATCATGTTTACTTTTACAGAAAGTTGAAATGGGGATTGTCCAAACCCTAGCACTTTAAGAATTCACCAGGTTCACCTAAAATATTTTCAGTCAATCCAAGTGGCTTTCAAAAATGTTCTTCATCTTTGGAAAAATGCTGGAAACAGTAACCAGAGATGATGCACATTTTTCCATGTCATTTTGGATCTTTGAACTAATATATATTGTATTTGAGTTGGAGCAAATATATGTTATATATATTTTTAATGCTTCAATAATTCTGATATTTTGTGAGGGGCTCTAGAATATTACTTTCAGTCCCTGCAAAAATTATTGGAAGAAATAAAAATGATTTAGTGTTTGAACTAAATCAAAACAGATTGAAACAAATAGAAAACAATGATTAAAGAAATAAAACAGAACAGTAAATGAGAAAAAAAAAGAGAGAGAGAAGCCCACTTACCTGGCCTTACCCGCGCAGCCACCAGAGCTGGCCCAGTTCCCCAGCCGGCCCAGCCCACCTCCTCCTCCCTTGTCCTCTTCCTCCTCTGCCAGGAGGACGAGCAGAGGCGAGGCGTGGCGCGCGTCGACGCCGGCCACCTCCTGCTTCGCGCTGGAGGCCTCCCCCTTCGAGTCTATCCATGCGTGGAGACGCCACGCAGCCGCCCGGAGCCGTCCAGCCCTCCCTCTCCTCCCCTGGACCCCGTTCCCTCCTCTGCTTCCCTCCCTGCACGTGCCCGAGCGGAGCCCATCGCCGCCGACGCCGTTACCGGGGCCACAGCCACCCCCTCGCTCCCACTATGCGTCCCTGAGCTCCGCCCTGACCCCGTGAAGCTACCCACGCGACGCACGCGACCAGAGGAGGCCGCAGTCGACCGGAGCATCATCGTCTTCACCTCCGGTGCCCGGAGATCGCCGCCGTCAATTCGCCGGCGCAGAAGCCTCCCCGAGCCCGCCGAGCTTCTCTTCCGACCCCATGTGAGCTCCTGCACCTTCCCTTATGCTCGCCCCCCCCCCCTGTTTCTCTCCGCTAGCTCGATTCCGCCAGAGCCGAGAGCTCATCGCCGCCGGCCATGATGCCTCCGTCGTTTTAGCCACCACAGCCCGTGCCTGAGTGTGTCAACGCGTTCGGTGCCCTCCCAGGAGCACGCAGATCCCACCAGCTCCTCCTCCCGAGCTTCCTAACGCCGACTCCGAGCTCACCCGAGCTCCGGCCGCCGCCTCGCTCGCCGTCGGCACCGATTCCGGCCGCCCCGAGTGCAACTGACTCCACCAGGAGCTTCGGCTCGTCCCCAGCTCCTCCTAGATGCCCTCCGCGGCCCATTTGGTCGCCGGAGTGGCCAAAACCACTCTCGCCGCCGCGCTAATGGTCGCCGCCGGTGAAACTCCGGCAGGAGCCGACGTGGCCAGTCATTAGGGCCTAACTACCCCCGTTAACCACCCCCCTAGGCCACTGACAGTGGGCCCCAGGGCTTAGTCAGAGCTAACCAGCCCGGGTCAACGCGGGATTAGTCCCTGTGTCACTGACCAGTGGACCCCACTGGTCAGGTTTGACCCGGGGCAGCCCTGTTGACTTGCTGACGCAAGCATGACGCAGTGCCGATGTCATAATTAATTTTCTGGAATTGTTTTAATTCTAAATAATCAGAAAATTCCAGAAAATTGTAAAAACTTCTAAAATTCATAGAAAATTAACCGTAACTCCAAATTAAATAATTTATATATGAAAAATTATCAGAAAAATTCAAAGAATCCATCTGTACCATTTTCATGCATGTTAGAACAATTTATAGCTGCTGTTTAGCACAAATCAAATAAAGGGCATTTAAATAATCACATATGGAGTTTGAATTTGAATCTTGTATTCAAACCAACTTCATTTAATCTGTTGCTAGTTGCATTGGCTCAAAACACATTCATTTTGCCATGTCATGATCATGCATCATATTGTGCATTGCATTGATTGTGTTCCTTTCTGTGTTGCCGGTATTTGTCCCCTCTCGATAGACGTGATACCGATGATGTGATCGTTGACACTGATGAAGACCCAATGTTATCTTCAGAAGTGCCAGGCAAGCAAAACCCCCTTGTTCATTCCGATACAATCCTACTCTCTCGCTCCTGCTCTCTTTTAATGCATTAGGACAACACCGATTCATCTGTTACTTGCTGCGGTAGCTGAACCCCTTCATCCTCTGCATGACCTGTCATTGCCACAGTAAATGGATGAAACCCACTAGCATGAGTAGGAGTTGTTTGAGCCCTGTTGTGCCTACTCATTCATGTTTGTTTGTCATGCCTGCTACTGCTTAGAGTTGAGTCAGGTCTGATTCATCGGGGATGAATCAGAGGCGTGTGAACATGTCCTACTGTGTGTGAGCTAAGTGTGTGAACACGATTTGGTAAAGGTAGCGGTGAGAGGCCATGTAGGAGTACATGGTGGGTTGTCTCATTGTAGCCGTCCTCAGGAACTGAGTTCTGTGTTTGTGATCCATGATTCAGCTACTACCATACATTGGGCCCTGAAATATGACCCCGCTCGACTTCTTATTCACCCTTGTCCTCTGTCCAGGAGTTGCAAGTAGTTTCTGGTGTTTGTAGTATGCTGGAGGTCGTGGACAGCGCTGACCGTAGGGGTGGGCTGTGATGCGGTAGGCACGTGGCCGGGTAAACCGGGCGCCCGTTTGGTGTCACGGAACCCTGTTCACATCGTTTGGGGCTGTGAGCGAAACTCCGGCCGGATCTCCTCATGGATGGAACCCGAATAGGCGATAAACCTGGACTAGAGACTTGAGTGTTTAGGTAGGTCGTGGTCTACACCCACGTCGGCTTTCGCTTGAAGTCTGCCGAGCACATGTCGTGTGCAGACGCTAAGTGGTGGAAACATGTATGAAGAAGTACACCCCTGCAGGGTTATCATCATCTATTCGAATAGACGTGTCCGCGGAAAAGGACTTCTGGGTTGCTTATATCAGTTCATAGACAAGTGAAAGTGGATACTCTAAAATACGCAAGATAAGCGTGAGTGCTATGGATGGCGTTCTCGTAGGGAGACGGGAGCGATTCCATAGTGGTGTATTGATATGGGGAATATGTGGACTCGTGTGCGCCACCTCAAAAGAGTTACTTGCAGTCGTAGTTCAGGATAGCCACCGAGTCAAAGCTGGCTTGCTGCAGTTAAACCCCACCATCCCCTTTGTTGATAATGAAGCATATGTAGTTAGTTCTAATGTAAGTCTTGCTGGGTACATTTGTACTCACGTTTGCCTATTTATGTTTTTGCAGAGAGACTTCGGTCTCGCTAGTAGTTCCGCGTGGACTTCGACGTTTAGCTTGTTACCTCAGCTACGATCTTGTGCCCTCGGCAGGATCTGGTAGATAGTCAGGCTTCTCAGCCTTTTTCATTTATAGATGTCTGTACTCAGACATGATAGCTTCCGCTTGTGCTTTGATTTGTATGCTCTGATTGTTGGGTCATGAGACCCATGTTTGTAATATCTCGCTCCTCGGAGCCTATTGATTAAATTACTTGAGTCATAGAGTCATGTTGTGATGCCATGTTGTGTTTGCACATATCGAGCATATTGTGTGTATGTTATTGAAATGCTTGGTATGTGTGGGATCTGACTATCTAGTCGTTTATCTTCAGTAGCCTCTCTTACCGGGAAATGTCTCCTAGTGTTTCCACCGAGCCATGGTAGCTTGCTACTGCTCCGGAACACTTAGGCTGGCCGGCATGTGTCCTTCTTCGTTCCTGTGTCTGTCCCTTCGGGGAAATGTCACGCGATGAATACCAGAGTCCTGCTAGCCCAGTGCTACAGCCTGGATTCACTCGCTGATGACCGACACGTTCGATGCTGGGTCATGGATGTCTGTCCCTGTAAGTTTGTGCCACTTTGGGTTTACGACTAGCCATGTCAGCCCGGGCTCCTTATCATATGGATGCTAGCGACACTGTCATATACGTGTGCCAAAAGGCGCAAACGGTCCCGGGTAAAGGTAAGGCGACACCCGTGGGAATACCGTGCGTGAGGCCGCAAAGTGATATGAAGTGTTACATGCTAGATCTATGTGGCATCGAGTCGGGGTCCTGACACCTTAGCAGATGCGGGATGAGGCATATCCGCTCCTCTGGAGATGGATTGGGAGATCCCTCCGCCTGTTCCCCGCTGTTATAGGTGGCTATTCCGGCTCGGACGGGGACCATGAACACCGGTGGGAGAAACCCTTGGGTTTGTAACTCTATCAAACGGCTATGAGGAACTGAACACTCTTCCCAGTCCCCCGACTTGGAGCGAGGAGAGCGAGTAGAAGAGCTGCGACGACCGGCCATGGTGGAATGGTTTTTCCGGAGCGCTCTGTTGGATGCTTGCTCGAGGGGGGAGAGTGAGGTTTGGATCTGAGAATCCCCGTCTCTTCAAATAGACGGTCAGCCCGAAGGATTGAGGGTGGCAAATAAAAATGCCTCGGCTCTTCGCATTCGCTCGACACGTGGAGATAGTCACTGTTGAGGCACTGAAGCCGAGCAGTACAACATTGATGGGAAGCCGGACACTATTCGTCGTAGCAGGTACATTGGAGTATTCGGAGAAGGAACCCGCCTTGCAATGCCGAAGACAAGACTGCATGCCGGACTCATCATCATTGAAGCCTAGTTCAAGGGCTACTGAGGGAGTCCTAGATTAGGGGGTATCCGGACAGCCGGACTCTATACTTTGTCCGGACTATTGGAGCGTGAAGATACAAGACTCAAGACTCCGTCCCATGTCCGGATGGGACTCTCGTTTGCCTGGAAGACAATCTTGGCGATCCGGATATTGTATGTCCTTCCTTGTAACCGACTCCGTGTAAACCCTAGCCCTCTCTGGTGTCTATATAAACCGGAGAGGTTGGTCCTTAGAAGGCCAATCACAATTATAATCATAATCATCATAGGCTAGCTTCTAGGGTTTAGCCTCTACGATCTCGTGGTAGATCTACTCTTGTACTACTCATATCATCAATATTAATCAAGTAGGAAGTAGGGTTTTACCTCCGTCGAGAGGGCCCGAACCTGGGTAAACATTGTGTCCCTTGCTTCCTGTTACCATCAACCTGAGACGCATAGATCGGGACCCCCTACCCGAGATCCGCCGGTTTTGACACCGACAACGGGTAACAAGCAATGAAAGTAAATAAGGTGGAGCAAGGTCGGCTAATCCTTTTTGTAGCAAAGGACAAGCCTAGACAAGTTCTTATATAGAGAAAAGCGCTCCCGAGGACACATGGGAATTATCGTCAATCTAGTTTTCATCATGCTCATATGATTCGCGTTCGTTACTTTGATAACTTGATATGTGGGTGGACCGGTGCTTGGGTACTACCCTTTCTTGGACAAGCATCCCACTTATGATTAACCCCTATTGCAAGCATCTGCAACTACAAAAGAAATATTGAGGTAAACCTAACCATAGCATGAAACATGTGGATCCAAATCAGCCACTTACGAAGCAACACATAAACTAGGGTTTAAGCTTCTGTCACTCTAGCAACCCATCATCTACTTATTACTTTGCAATGCCTTCCTCTAGGCCCAAATAATGGTGAAGTGTCATGTAGTTGACGTTCACATAACACCACTAGAGGAGAGACAACATACATCTCATCAAAATATCGAACGAATACAAAATGCACATGACTACTAATAGCAAGACTTCTCCCATGTCCTCGGGAACAAATGTAACTACTCACAAAGCATATTCATGTTCATAATCAGAGGAATATTAATATGCATTAAGGATCTGAACATATGATCTTCCACCAAATAAACCAACTAGCATCAACTACAAGGAGTAATCAACACTACTAGCAACACACAGGTACCAATCTGAGGTTTTGGTACAAAGATTGGATATCAGAGATGAACTAGGGTTTGAGAGGAGATGGTGCTGGTGAAGATGTTGATGGAGATTGACCCCCTCCCGATGAAAGGATCGTTGGTGATGACAATGGTGATGATTTCCCCCTCCCGGAGGGAAGTTTCCCCGGCAGAACAGCTTCGTCGGAGCCCTAGATTGGTTCCGCCAAGGTTCCGCCTCGTGGCAGCGGAGTTTCATCCCGTAAGCTTGCTTATGATTTTTTCCAGGGTAAAAGACTTCATATAGCAGAAGATGGCCAACGGAGGGCATCCAGGGGGCCCATGAGGCAAGGGGGCGCGCCCAGGGGGTAGGGCGCGCCCCCCACCCTCGTGGATGGTGGGTGGCCCCCCTCAGGTATTTCTTCCGCTCAATATTTTTTATTAATTCCCGAAATGACTTTCGTGGAGTTTCAGGACTTTTGGAGTTGTGCAGAATAGGTCTCCAATATTTGCTTCTTTTCCAGCCTAGAATCCCAGCTGCCGGCATTCTCCCTCTTCATGTAAACCTTGTAAAATAAGAGAGAATAGGCATAAGTATTGTGACATAACATGTAATAACAGTCCATAATGCAATAAATATCGATATAAAAGCATGATGCAAAATGGACATATCAACTCCCCCAAGCTTTGACCTCGCTTGTCCTCAAGCGGAAGCCGATATCGAAAAATATGCCCACATGTTTAGAGATAGAGGTGTCGATAAAATAAAATACGAACATGAGGGCATCATGATCATTCTTATAACAGCAACATATATATATATATATATATATATATATATATTTATATGATTTCTTATGCTCAAGTAACAATCTATTCACAATGTCCAGTATGAATCAGAAACTTCATTGAAAACCAACAAACTGTAATCTCAGTCATTAAAGCAATTGCAATTTATCATAACATCGAAAAGAGTCAACATAAGAGCTTTTCAGCAAGTCCACATACTCAACTATCATTCAGTCTTCCATGATTGCTAACAATCATGCAATACTTATGGTTATGGAGTTTTAATCGGACACAGAGAAAGATAGGGGCTTATAGTCTTGCCTCCCAACCTTTTACCTCAAGGGTAATGTCAACAATAATAGTTCATGCTAACTTACATCCAATTGGATATATATATCAGGATCTTTCCAACACGAGGTGCTTGCCAAAGGATAAAATGTAAAAAGGAAAGGTGAAGATCACCATGACTCATAATGTAAGACGAAAGTAAAAGATAGGCCCTTCATAGAGGGAAGGAGAGGTTGTTATGTGCTTTTTGGTTGGATGCACAAAATCTTAATGCAAAAGAACGTCACTTTATATTGCCACTTGTGATATGAACCTTTATTATGCAGCCCGTCGCTTTTATTACTTCCATATCACAAGATCGTATAAAGCTTATTTTCTCCACACTAATAAGTCATACATATTTAGAAAGCAATTTTTATTGCATGTAACATGACAACTTACTTGAAGGATCTGACTCAATCCATATGTAGATATGGTGGACTCTCATGGCAAAACTGGGTTTAAGGATATTTGGAAGCACAAGTACTATCTCTACTTGGTGCAAGGAATTTGTCTAGCATGAGGGGGAAAGGCAAGCTCAACATGTTGGATGATCCATGACAATATACTTTAATTCAGGTATGAGAGAACATAACCCATTACGTTGTCTTCCTTGTCCAACATCAACTCTTTAGCATGTCATATTTTAATGAGTGCTCACAATCATAAAAGATGTCCAATATAGTATATTTATATGTGAGAACCTCTCTTTCTTTATTACTTCCTATTAATTACAATGATGACTGAGGGAGTCCTGGATTAGGGGGTATTCGGACAGCCGGACTATATACTTTGGTCGGGCTGTTGGACCGCGAAGATACATGACTCAAGACTTCGTCCCGTGTCTGGATAGAACTCTCCTTTGCGTGGAAGACAAGCTTGGCGATCCGGATATTATATTTCCTTCTTTGTAACCGACTCCATGTAAACCCTAGCCCTCTCCGGTGTCTATATAAACCGGACGGTTTAGTCCTTAGAGACAGAATCATGATCATCATAGGCTAGCTTCTAGGATTTAGCCTCTACGATCTCGTGGTAGATCAACTCTTGTAATACCCATATCATCAATATCAATCAAGCAGGAAGTAGGGTTTTACCTCCATTGAGAGGGCCCGAACCTAGGTAAAACATCGTGTCCCTTGCCTCCTGTTACCATTAGCCTTAGACGCACAGATCGGGACCACCTAGCAGAGATCCGCCGGTTTTGACACCGACATTGGTGCTTTCATTGAGAGTTCCTCTGTGTCTTCACTGCAAGCCTTGATGGCTCCTTCAATCAACAACAACGTGGTCCAGGGTGAGACTTTACTCCCCGGACAGATCTTCATGTTCGGTGGCTTCGCACTGCGGGCCAATTCGCTTGACCATCTGGAGCAGATCCACAGCTACGCCCCTGGCCGCTAGGTCAGGTTCGGAAACTTGAACTACACGGCCGATATCCGCGGATACTTGATCTTCAACGGATTCGGGCCTGCGCCAAGGGCGCCGGACAATCACGATGAGCACGGCTTAGACCTGTTATCGGACAATGCTTGGGATATCGCCCCTGCAGGAGCCCCGGACCTAAATCCGGAGCAGATTGCGTCGCCCGAGGACGGGTGGATGGACCCCGCCCCGAAGGCCGCACACTCATCGACGGTAGAGCCGAACACAGACTTCACCTCCAAGGAAGCCTGTGGCACTGGACCCCCAGACTCGTATCCGGCGGTAGGTCCTAGTCCACGCACCCCCAAGCCCGCCGACTCTGGATGGGCTCCGACAATGGAGTTTACCGCCGCGGACATCTTTCAGTACTCGCCCTTTGGTGACATGCTGAACTCATTAAAGTCTCTCTCTTTGTCAGGAGACTCTTGGTCGAACTATGTCCGGCTCAAAGGGGAAGAAGGCGACGAAGAAATCCATCGCCCACCCACCACCCACTTCATAGCCACTGTCGATGATGTATCAAACATGCTTGACTTCGACTCTGATGATACCGATGGTATGGATGTTGGCACAGGAGACGATTCAGAACCAACGGGGTGCTGGACTGCCACCTCGTCATATGATATTTACATGGTGGATACGCCTAAAGAAGACGACGGCAACAAACCGGAGGATAAAACCCCCGGACAAAAGCCAAAACGACGGCGCAGACGCTACTCCAAGTCCAGCAACAGTAAAAATAGTGATAACAGCGCTAGAAAGATTGACACCCCACTCAACTCCGAAGGCAACAACGACCATATGGACCCAGCAATGGAGCAGGATGAGCTAGGTCACGCCGAACACAGCTCGGAGCAGACGCCCGATCACAATGATCCCGAGGGACGAATTCATCAAACCGCCCCGGGACAAGAGCACAGTCCGGACGACGATGCACTCATCATCCCGGAAACACGTTTGGAACGAGATAACCTCCACAGAAAGCTCATGGCCGCTGCGAGAAGTCTAAAGAAGTAGAAGCAATGGCTTAAGGCCGCACAGGAAATGCTCAATCGCAGATGGAATAAAGTGCTAGACACTAAAGAAAAGTACAGCCACGATCGCCACACAAAGAGCTATCCAAAACGCAAGCTGCTGCCAGAATTCAACGATGGGGCCATTCCACCAAAGGACAATACGGCTAGGAGGCCGGACAAACCACTTCGTAACAGCAATAGATCAGCTACCGACGCTGCACACGATTTACGCGAGCTCCTGGATAAAAAGGCCGGCGCGTCTAGATCCATCTATGGATCTAAAGGACACACCCCAGCGCAGGACTATGGTCACCAAAACGATCATACCGATCGGATACCAGTTCGAAATCAGCACCGAACACAACAACAGCCGACGGCATGCCACAGCACGTCCAGATACAGTGGGGCTGCTCACCCCCTGTGCTTCACCAAAGAGGTGCTGGACCAAGAATTTCCATAGGGTTTTAAACCTGTGAACATAGAGGCATATGACGGAACGACAGACCCAGGGGTCTGGATAGAGGATTTTATCCTGCATATCCACATGGCTCATGGGGACGACCTCCACGCCATCAAATACCTTCCCCTCAAGTTGAAGGGACCAGCTCGACACTGGTTGAAAAGCCTCCCCGAAAATTCAATTGGAAGTTGGGAGGAACTCGAGGATGCTTTCAGGGCCAATTTTCAAGGGACCTATGTCCGGCCTCCGGATGCGGGCGATTTAAGTCACATAATCCAACAGCCCGAAGAGTCCGCCCGCAAGCTTTGGAACAGATTCCTCACTAAGAAGAATCAAATCATCGATTGTTCGGATGCCGAAGCCCTAGCGGCCTTCAAGCACAGCATCTGGGACGAATGGCTCGCCAGACACCTCGGCCAAGAAAAGCCGAGGACAATGGCAGCCCTAACAAACCTTATGACCCGATTTTGCACAGGCGAAGATAGCTGGTTGGCCCGTAAAGGCACCAGCGACCCAAGTACATCCGAGATCAGGGATGGCAACGGGAAGCCACGGCACAATAAAAACAAACATCAAAACAAGGAAGAAAGTCCGGACAACACAACAGTCAACACCGGATTCAGGGGCTCTCGACCCTGTCAACAAAAGAAGCCATTTAAAGGCAGCAAAGAGGGACCGTCCGGCTTGAACAAAGTCCTGGACAGACTATGCCAAATTCATGGCACCCCCAAAAAACCTACGAACCACACTCACAGAGAATGCTGGGTCTTCAAGCAGGCTGGCAAATTAAATGCCGAACACAAGGGAAGGGAAACACCAAGTGGAGACGAGGATGAGCCTTGCCAGCTGAACACTTGGGGACAGGAAAAATTCCCGCCAGAGGTGAAAATAGTAAACATGATCCACGCGACTCACATATCCGCGAGAAGGCGTGAATGCACGCTCAGAGACGCATACGCTATAGAGCCCGTCGCACCCAAACTTAACCACTGGTCGGCTTACCCGATCACTTTCGATCACAGGGACTACCCGACTAGTATTCGGCACGAAGGATCAGTTGCCTTGGTGGTCGACTCAATAGTCGACGGATACCATCTTACTCACGTCCTCATGGACGGCGGCAGTAGTCTTAATCTAATATACCAGGACACTATCCGCAGGTGGGGATAGACCCATCCAGAATCAACCACAGTAACACCACCTTTGAAGGGGTGATACCAGGCGTCAAAGCCCACTCCAGGGGCTCCCTCGTACTGGAGGTAACATTCGGTTCCCCAAGCAACTCCAGAAGCGAAGAACTACTCTTCACCATCGCCCCCCTCCAAAGCGGCTATCATGCATTGCTTGGGACAACGGCCTTCGCCCGCTTCAACGCAGTACCGCACTACGCCTACCTTAAACTCAAGATGCCCGGTCCACGTGGCATCATCACCGTTAACGAAAACACAAAGCGTTCCTTACGCGCGGAAGAGTACGCGACGGCTCTAGCCGCCGGACTCTAAGCGGCCTCTAATACCTGAAAACATGACTGGTCGTTAAGACCACGGACACGGTTAGACGACTCCGGTAGCCTAGATAAACCTTATCTAGGCGCCACACATGTAATCCCATAGAGGACACCAGGGGCTATAGATAATTAATAAGGCCTAATACTCGGCCTGACCTTATTAACAGGCCACTGTCTTACACTTTTACTATCCATTAGTGATAGCCAACTTTTCGCAAGCTTACGTCATACTCTTCTACATGAGTTTTTCTTTTTACAGACACCATTCGTGTGACACCCTCCTAGGACACGGCACAACGGAGATAAAGGCGCAGACGTGTAGCAGGGCCCCGCTCAAAGGTTTCTCTTTAGATTAAGCCCATGTGTAAACCTTCTTTATTGTCTCTTGTTGCTTACACATCCCACTAGTACTACACCCACAGGGGATACTGCCGTTATTGGCATTTCTCCACGACAGACTAAGGTACGTACCTGGGAATACAGGGTTCATAATAAAGGGCGTTACTCAGCTCAGTATGTGTTATAAAGTCCGAATACCTTCGGGAGTGTTCGGCGTCACGAGTTTAGCCTTATATGCATCAGCTCCGAATCATGTCTGTGGTCAAATGTTGGGTTTGCCCGGCTCCTGGGTTCGCCGCCTTACGTTCCGTTCTTATCGGCTAAGGCGGCCAAAGGAGAACTACTGCGATTGTGCCCTGGTTATTCCAGATGAGCACCTCAGTAGAGAAAGCCGAAAACTGACTGTCATGATATGGCGAGAGACTGTTCAACCACTCGAAGACTTATCGGAATCTTTAGGATTCCGCCACATTAACGAAGGACCATTCTCCGGTCGTGTACGCATGCGCCCGTATTCTGATGCACGCAAAGGTACCAGGGGCTACATAGTAGCCCCACCATCAAACTCCTATGACCAAGTGAAAGTGTTACAGCTATATAGTCCGGTTGCCTAGTTCGACCTGCGATCACCTCCTTAATGAACCAAGACGTTGGATCAAGTGTGATTACGCATATTTTTCGCGAACACCCCCGCATTGTATGCGTGGGGGCTGAAGCCAACGACTGCTAACTTTCAGATTACACATATACATAAAAACGGCCGCATAGGAGGCACAATAATACTTTCGGGCAAAAAGTATAAATATAGCCTCATAATCAAAATAACATTGTTTTTACAATGACACGATTTGTCACTCGAACATGACATTCTTCGAGCACTGAGCCTCTATTAAGCAAGCACCTTTTGCTACCTGGTCCAATATGTGCTCGGCCGGATCCTGGCCCCCTACCGGATTCTGGGTCGCAACGACGGTCGCCTCCATATCTGTCCAGTATGCTTTAACACAGGCAAGAGCCATCCGGGCACCCTCTATGCACGTCGACCTCTTCATGGCATCGATCCGCGATACGGCACCAAGGAATTGTTGCACTAAACCAAAATAACTGACCGGCTTCGGCCCCTTCGGCCATAGATGGTATAGTACAGACCGCATTGCAAGACTGGACAGCCTGTGGAGTTCGGCCACAGCAGCCATCTTCTCACTCAAAGGCAAATTGCGCGTTGGAGCGCAGAACTGCGACCAGAATAGCTTTTCCACTTCATCATCTTTTTGATCCTCAAAAAACTTGGCTGCATCAGTTGTACTCTTCGACAAATCCGCATAGGCGTCTGCAGGACTCCAGCGTCGATCCAGAGGAGCGTACTTTGGATCTAAAAACTTCATCCGCAACAAATAGGGGTTTCCAGCCGCGATTTCTCCGGCCTGTCAAAGCTCCTCCCGCGCATCCCTAAGGTCGGAACGCGTCTCCTTGGCCACATCAAGGGCCTTCTTTAGGTCAGCCTTATTCGCATGATTTTCTTTTTCAAGAAGCTCATACCGGTTGGCGGCGTTTTCTAGCTCCATATCCATTTTGGCTATTCTGTCTTCGCTCCGGCGACGAGCAGCCTGTTCGGCTCTCAACTCTTCGGCCGCCTTTAGGGCAGCCGGATTGCTCACCCGGGCCTGTTCCTTGGCCAGGGCAAGTTCCGCCCTTAGGGCTTCCATGGCAGTAGCACCGTCTGCAGTCCAAGCATATGACATTAGCATTATGCCCCTCTCAGTTTTTCCTATAAAAAATAATAATAAGGAAAGCAGAGCACATACCTTGTGACTCGTTAAGCCGCTCGTTCACCAGTGTGATATCGACATCAATAGCTCCAATCTGCCTCCTTAGTTCGGCAACTTCAACGGACCGGTCGGCTGCTGGATCCTTAGACACATGTGCATAAATACAGCGCAATCATTACTCACACAATATGATCCTCCGTTTGACGCCGAGGGCGGGCAACCAGAGTCTCAGGGGCTACTATCCATATGGAGCACACCTAGCGCGTGCGTCACAGCCAAAAATTATGTATTTTTCATTACATACCTCAAAGCCTCTGAGCAGGCTCGTAAAGGCTTCATTCAACCCGCTTGAGGCGGAGGAAATCTTCTCGAGCACCATGCTCATTAATGAATGGTGCTCCTCCGAGAGAGCAGCTTGCTCCAGAAGGCCCGTCAGTGTGTCCGGCCAGACACCGAACTGTGCCGGACCCTTCTCATCGCCCCCCATGGGAGCCGAATGCTCCGGGCTCAGGGCGGCCGAAGGATTAGCTTCTGGCTTCGGCAGATCCGGACTCCTCCATGACGACACCTCGGGGTCGCCCGCCTCATGAGGCGAAGAGGTTGGTGGGGTCTCACTCTCCATCATCTCCGGAAGGAGATCCCCGAAGACGAACTCTGTCAAGAAGAGCTGCTAGCCGGACTGCAAAGAATGGATCCTAGTTATTGTTCTCGGAGAAAAGCAGTACCTTCGTATTTACGATTAACTTACAGCTCGGCTGAGGGCTGGCCCGTTGGCGGGCATGACACGGTGAGGACGCCCTTCGGGGCAGGGCCCCCTGGTGAAGCTTTCTTCCCCTGTTTGGGCACCTCCATCTCCAAGTCTTCGGAGGCGGCCCTCTTCTTCCCGCGAGGGGAGGAGGCCTTAGATTCCCCTTCCCGGCTATCCTCCTTTGGGGAGGTAGCAATTCCCCCAGTTTGGATGCGCAATGTGTGAAGTTCTGCTTCCTTGTTCTTCCCTTCGTCTTTCCCTGAGGGCATCTTGCTTATCACACGACCAAGCATCTTGGCTATGGTGGGACTTGGCGACCTTCGGGAAGTGGCGCCGGACACCTGACTCTCTCCGCCTTGCTGATCCATTCCTGGCCACGGAGGATTTTTAGAATAATGACTATGACAAAAATATTCGAAGTGTTCGGTTTGTGGGTTACTTACTTGGGTATCTGGGCGATTGCAGCTCAGGCTCTCATCCTCGGTGGTATCCGGACACTTTACTTGTGGTCCGAAGAATAATTTACACATCCCTTCGAGCGTCAGGCCGAAGAAGTGCAGAATAGTCCGCAGACCTTCCGAATTGTACTCCCACATATGGAGAGGCCGGCGTTTGCACGGCAACATCCGTCGGATTAGCATTACCTGAATCATGCTGACAAGGCTAATGTCCCTCTCAAGAAGCTCCCGAATACGGCTCTGTAGTATTGGTACATCACTAGCAGATCCCCAATCCCGTCCTACATTGGTCCATGACGCCAGTTGAGAAGGAGGGCCCGGACGGAAGTCGGGGGCAGCCACCCACTTTGTGCCTCTGGGAGCCATGACGTAAAACCACCTCCGCTGCCATAGATCGGACACCTCTAGGAAGGAGCCCTCTGGCCATCGGGCGTCGGCATTCCTGCTTATTACAGCACCTCCGCACTCCGTGTGTCGCCCCTCAATCATCTTCGGCTTCACATTGAAGGTCTTGAGCCATAATCCGAAGTGTGGAGTGACATGGAGAAAAGCTTCACACACAACGATGAACGACGAGATATGGAGGATAGCGTCTGGAGCTAGATCATGAAAATCTAACCCATAATAGAACATGAGCCCTCTCACAAAGGGATCAAGGGTGAAGCCCAAGCCGCGGAGGAAGTGGGAAACAAATACGATGCTCTCGTTGGGCTCGGGAGTAGGGATGACCTGCCCTGGAGCAGGAAGCCTGTGCTTGATGTCGGCGGTCAGATATCCGACCTCCCTAAGCTTCGCAATATCCTCCTCTGTGACCGAGGAGGCCACCCACCGGCCTTGAAGGTCGGATCCGGACATGGTTAAGGATCTGAGGTGCTTGAGCTTGGGCTTCGGGTGTTAGAACTCGAGATGCGAAAAGGCGCAAGGGTGGTGTAAAAGCGGGATAGGCCTCGGCCCCTTTATATAGGGGGTGAATATCAAGCATCCTTAGCATAACCGCTCGGGACTTACCTAAAAACACAGAGTCATACCAACAGGCGTCATGGGGCTGCACGCTCCCGTATTGATGGAAATCCCGTGATAAGGGGAACACGATCTCTGCTTGGGAAGGATGTGCCAATAAAACCGCCTCGCGGCGCGTATCGAGGCAGGCCAAGAAAACCGGTTTGTGTTGGACCAGACCACGGCGTAATAGCACACTGTGCAAAAATTGCCAGCAGATCAGATTTATGAAGTGCTATCTTGCAGATCCTGACACGGTTCAAGTGTTCGATAACTACTTTGGAGTATTCCAAGATGGAACCCGCCTTGCAATGCCGAAGACAGAACTGCGCGCCGGACTCATCGTCATTGAAGCCTAGTTCCGGGGCTACTGAGGGAGTCCTAGATTAGGGGGTATCCGGACAGCCGGGCTATATACTTTGGCCGGACTATTGGACCGCGAAGATACAAGACTCAAGACTTCGTCCCGTGTACAGATGGGACTCTCCTTTGTGTGGAAGACAAGCTTGGCGATCCGGATATTATATTTCCTTCTTTGTAACCGACTCCATGTAAACCCTAGCCCTCTCTAGTGTCTATATAAACCGGAGGGTATAGTCCTTAGAGACAGAAACATGATCATCATAGGCTAGCTTCTAGGGTTTAGCTTCTATGATCTCGTGGTAGATCAACTCTTGTAATACCCATATTATCAATATCAATCAAGCAGGAAATAGGGTTTTACCTCCATCGAGAGGGCCCGAACCTGGGTAAAACATCGTGTCCCTTGCCTCCTGTTACCATTAGCCTTAGACGCACAGATCGGGAACCCCTACCCGAGATCCACCGGTTTTGACACCGACAATGACCAAAACTATGTTTGCCAACTCTCAACAACTTTTATTCATCATACTCTTTATATGTGAAGTCATTTCTATCCATAAGATCAATATGATCTCCTTATTTCTTTTTATTCTTTCTATTATTCTCTCATGATCATAGCAAAATACCAAAGCCCTTGACTCAACACTAATCTTTATTATATATAGCTCACGGACTCGATTACATAGAGGGATCATAAGGCAAAACTCAAAATTAAATCATACCAAAACTTTATTCTAATATATCAAGATATTACTAAAAGGATCGAACTAAGTAAAACGGTAAAGGTAGGAGTGTGATGGTGATACGATACCGGGGCACCTCCCCCAAGCTTGGCAGTTGCCAAGGGGAGTGCCCATACCCATGTGTTTATGTCTCCCTCTTAGGAGGTGATGATGATGGAGTTGTTGATGATGGAGGCTTCTTCCTCAATTTGCGCTTGAGGATGGAATTTTGCTCCCTTAGATCATCGATCTCCTGCTCCAGGCTTAATATCATTTTGCATAGTTCTTGTTTGTTCTCCGGCAAGAGGCAAAAAGGGATAAACTCGATCATTGGTTTCTTTGCCCTATCAAGGAGGCTTGACTTTTTAAACTCCACATGCATGTCCCCAGGTTGAGGTAGTGGGACTTAATCTTCATCTGAGCTTGTGTCCTCCTTTCCCTTAGGCTCGTAGTCTTCTTCTTCCTCGGTGGTCCAGCCATAATGCTCCGCGTCCCCGTAGACCTTAGGGTCTGCAAAGTAATCAGGCACATAGCTTTCTCCCTCTGAATCCTGGGATGACATATTGCTCTATTCTGCGGCAGAAACAGCTCAAAACAAAAACAGTGGATTTCGTCGTGGTACGGTGGTCAAAACCTTCGGGAGATTATATAATAAATTCTTACCGACCAAAAGAAGTATCATGCAAGAAAACGGAGTCCGGAGAGCACACGAGGAGCCCACGAGGCAGGGGCGCACCCTCCACCCTCGTGGATGCCACGTGTCCTTCCCGGACTACTTCTTATTTTTCCTATTTTCTTAAATATTCCAAAACAGAGAAAAATGCTACTAGAACTGTTTTGGAGTCGGTTTACTTACCGTACCACATACCTATTCCTTTTCGGAGTCTGAAACATTCTGGAAAGTGTCCCTTATGTATTCCTCCGGGGTTACGGTTTCAATAACATTAGTTTCAACATTTATAGGATTACCTGAGATATAATGTTTGATCCTTTGACCGTTCACCACCTTGGGATTTGTGCCTTCGAAGTTGTTGATTTTTATGGGACCAGAACGATAGACCTCCTCGATAACGTAATGGCCTTCCCATTTAGAGAGAAGTTTTCCTGCAAAAAATCTTAAACGAGAATTGAAAAGCAAAACATAATCACCTACATTGAACTCACGCTTTTGTACCCTTTTGTCATGCCATCTTTTAACTTTTTCTTTAAACAGTTTGGCACTCTCATAAGCTTGGGTTCTCCATTCATCAAGTGAGCTAATGTTAAATAACCTTTTCTCACCGGCAAGTTTGAAATCATAATTGATCTCTTTAATGGCCCAATATGCTTTATGTTCTAGTTGAAGAAGTAAGTGACATGCTTTTCCATAAACTATTTTATATGGAGACATACCCATAGCATTTTTATATGCAATTCTATAAGCCCATAATGCATCATCAAGTTTCTCGAACCAATTCTTTCTAGATCTATTAACAGTCTCTTGCAAAATTAATTTAAGCTCTCTATTACTCAATTCTACTTGACCACTAGACTGTGGGTGATATGGAGATGCAATTCTATGATTAACATCATACTTAGTAAGCATTTTATGGAAAGCACCATGAATAAAATGTGAACCACCATTAGTCATCAAGTATCTAGGGACTCCAAACCTCGGAAAAATAACTCCTTTAAGCATCTTAATAGAGTTATTATGATCAGCACTACCAGTTGGAATAGCTTCTACCCACTTAGTAACGTAATCAAGAGCAACTAAAATATGTGTATACCCATTAGAGGAAGGAAACGGTCCCATATAATCAAAGCCCCAAACATCAAATGGTTCAATAACAAGAGAATAATTCATAGGTATTTCTTGACGTCTACCAATATTACCAATTCTTTGACATTCATCACAAGACAAGACAAACTTATGAGCATCCTTGAAGAGAGTAGGCAAATAAAAACCGGATTGCAATACCTTATGTGCAGTTCTATCTCCAGCGTGGTGTCCTCCATATGCCTCGGAGTGACACTTGTGTAGGATCTGTTCCTGTTTATGCTCAGGTACACAACGTCTAATAACACCATCCACTCCTTTATAAAGGTGTGGGTCATCCCAGAAATAATGTCTTAAATCATAGAAGAACTTTTTGTTTTGCTGGTATGTGAAACTAGGTGGTATAAATTTAGCAACAATGTAATTAGCATAATCAGCATACCATGGAGCAGTACGAGAAGCATTTATGACAGCTAATTGTTCATCAAGGAAGCTATCATCAATAGGTAGTGGGTCATCAAGAACATTCTCTAACCTAGACAAGTTGTCTGCAACGGGGTTCTCAGCTCCCTTTCTATCAATAATATGCAAATCAAATTCTTGTAATAAGAGAACCCATCTAATAAGTCTAGGTTTAGCATCTTTCTTTTCCATAAGATATTTAATAGTAGCCTGATCGGTGTGAATAGTTACTTTAGAATCGACAATATAAGGTCTAAACTTATCACAAGCAAACACAATTGCTAAGAATTCTTTTTCAGTGGTAGCATGATTCCTCTGGGCACTGTCTAGAGTTTTACTAGCATATTGAATAACATTTTGTTTCTTATCAACTCTTTGTCATAGAACAACACCTACAGCATAATCACTAGCATGACACATAATTTCAATGGGTAAATTCCAATCAAGTGGCTGAACAATAGGTGCAGAAATCAGAGCTTTCTTAAGTATTTAAAATGCTTCTACACAATCATCATCGAAGATAAATGGAATATCTTTTTGCAATAAATTAGTCAGAGGCCTAGAAATTTTAGAGAAGTCCTTAATGAACCTCCTATAAAAACTGGCATGACCAAGGAAACTTCTTATACCTTTGATGTCCTTGGGGCATGGCATCTTTTCAATAGAATCAACCTTAGCATTATCAACTTCAATACCTCTTTCAGAAATTTTATGCCCCAAGACAATACCTTCATTAACCATAAAGTGGCACTTTTCCCAATTCAAGACAAGGCTAGTATCTTCACATCTCTGCAAAACTCGATCAAGGTTGCTCAAGCAATCATCAAAAGAAGACCCATAAACGGAGAAATCATCCATGAAAACCTCACAAATCTTTTCACAAAAGTCAGAGAATATAGCCATCATCCATCTTTGAAAGGTAGCAGGTGCATTACATAAACTAAAAGGCATATGTCTATAAGCAAAAGTACCGAAAGGGCAAGTAAAAGTGGTCTTTTCTTGATCCTCTACTGACACGGGTATTTGAGAGAAACCAGAGTAACCATCTAGAAAGCAAAAATGTGTATGTTTGGATAATCTTTCTAGCATTTGATCAATAGAAGGTAGAGGGTAATGATACTTTTTAGTAACTTTATTTAACTTACGGAAATCAATTACCATCCTATAACCTGTAACAATTCTTTGTGGGATCAATTCATCTTTATCATTAGGAATGACAGTAATACCTCCCTTCTTAGGGACACAATGGACACGGCTTACCCACTGACTATCAGCAACGGGATAAATTATACCTGCCTCGAGGAGCTTTAGTATTTCCTTTCTTGCCACTTATTTCATCTTAGGATTTAACCGTCGTTGGTGATCAGTAACTGGTTTGGCGTCTTTCTCCAAATTTATTTTGTGTTGGCATAAGGTGGGACTGATGCCCTTAAGATCATCAAGAGTATATCCAATAGCAGCACGGTGCTTCTTCAGAGTTTTCAATAATCTTTCCTCTTCTTGCTCTGAAAGGTTAGCACTAATAATAACAGGATATATCTTCTTTTCATCAAGATAAGCATATTTAAGAGTATCGGGTAATGGTTTAAGCTCAAACACGGGATCACCCATGGGTGGATGAGGATCCCATAGAATTTCAACAGGCAAGTTGTGTTTCAAAATAGGTCCCTGTTTAAAGAATACTTCATCTATTTCCCTTCTTTCATTCATAAACATATCATTTTCATGGTCTAGCAAATATTGTTCTAAAGGATCATTAGGAGGCACGGCAATAGAAGCAAGACCAATAATTTCATCCTTACTAGGAAATTCTTTATCATGGGGTTGTCTACGATATTTAGCAAAGTTAAACTCATGAGACATATCTCCCAAACCAATAGTAACAACATCCTTTTTGCAATCTATCCTAGCATTAACAGTGTTCAAGAAGGGTCTACCAAGTATGATGGGACAAAAGTCATCTTCTGGGGAACCAAGAACAAGAAAATCAGCAGGATATTTAACTTTCCCACACAAGACATCAACATCTCTAACAATCCCAATTGGTGAAATAGTATCTCTATTGGCAAGCTTAATTGTAACATCAATTTCTTCTATCTCAGCAGGTGCAATATCATGCATAATTTCTTTATATAAGGAATGAGGTATTGCACTAGCACTAGCACCCATATCACATAAGCCATGACAACAATAATCTCCTATTTTAACAGAAATAACGGGCATGCCTACAATAGGTCTATGTTTATGTTTATTATCTGGTCTAACAATTCTAGCAGCTTCATTACAGAAGTAAATAACATGCCCGTCAATATTATCAGCCAAGAGATCTTTAACCATAGCAATACTAGGTTCAACTTTAGTTTGCTCAGGTGGTGTAGGTGTTCTAGTATTACTCTTATGAACCACAGTTGAAGCTTTAGCATGATCCTTTATTCTAACACGGAAAGGTGGTTTCTCAACATAAGTACTAGGAACAATAGGATCATTAAGTGATAGTATTTTCTTCAACTTTAATAGGTGCAACTACTTTTACTTCAGTGGGAGGATTATATTTAAACCACTTCTCCTTAGGGAGGTCAACATGAGTAGCAAATGATTCACAGAAAGAAGCTACTATCTCAGAGTCAAGTCCATATTTAGTGCTAAATTCACGGAAAACATCGGTATCCATAAAAGATTTAACACAATCAAACTTAGGTGTCATACCTGACTCCTTACCTTCGTCGAGATCCCAATCTTCAGAGTTGCATTTAATTCTTTCCAATAAATCCCATTTCAATTCAATAGTCTTCATCATAAAAGACCCAGCATAAGAAGTATCGAGCATGGAGCAATTGTTGAAAGAAAGCCGAGCATAAAAATTTTGAATAACCATTTCTCTTGAGAGCTCATAATTGGGACATGAATATAACATTGACTTAAGCCTCCCCCAAGCTTGAGTGATGCTTTCTCCTTCGTGAGGCCAAAAATTATATATATAATTACGATCATGATGAACAAGATGCATAGGATAAAACTTCTGGTGAAATTCCAATTTCAATCATTTGTAGTCCCATGATCCCATATCATCACATAGCCTATACCATGTCAATGCATATCCTTTCAAAGATAAAGGGAAGACCTTCTTCTTGACAACATCATCGGGTATACCTGCAAGCTTAAATAATCCACAAACTTCATCCACATATATTAGGTGTAAATTGGGATGCAATGTTCCATCTCCTGTAAAGGGATTAGCTAGCAGTTTCCTATTGTAAAGGAATTTCAAAGTAAACATTTTCAATAGGTTCAGTAGGTTCAGTAGGTTTAGGAGCAACTCTTTGCTCTACTGGTCGGGGTGAAGATACCCTGAACAAGCCCCTCAAAGGATTATGTTCCATAGTAACAAGTGACAGTAAATTTTAGCACACTATATAAATGTTTCCTTACCAAGTTCCACTTACCAAAGGCGCTTCACTCCCCGGCAACGGCACCAGAAAAGAGTCTTGATGACCCACAAGTGTAGGGGATCTATCGTAGTCCTTTCGATAAGTAAGAGTGTCGAACCCGACGAGGAGCAGAAGGAAATGACAAGCGGTTTTCAGTAAGGTATTCTCTGCAAGTACTGAAATTGTAGGTAACAGATAGTTTTGTGATAAGATAATTTGTAATGGGTAACAAGAAATGAAAGTAAATAAGGTGCAGCAAGGCCGCCCAATCCTTTTTGTAGCAAAGGACAAGCCTGGACAAGTTCTTATATAGAGAAAAGCACTCCCGAGGACACATGGGAATTATCGTCAAGCTAGTTTTCATCACGCTCATATGATTCGCGTTCGTTACTTTGATAATTTGATATGTGGGTGGACCGGTGCTTGGGTTCTGCCCTTTCTTGGACAAGCATCCCACTTATGATTAACCCCTATTGCAAGCATCCGCAACTACAAAATAAGTATTAAGGTAAACCTAACCATAGCATGAAACATGTGGATCCAAATCACCCCTTACGAAGCAACGCATAAACTAGGGTTTTAGCTTCTGTCACTCTATCAACCCATCATCTACTTATTACTTCCCAATGCCTTCCTCTAGGCCCAAATAATGGTTAAGTGTCATGTAGTCGACATTCACATAACACCACTAGAGGAGAGACAACATACATCTCATCAAAATATTGAACGAGTACCAAATTCACATGACTACTAATAGCAAGACTTCTCCCATGTCCTCAGGAACAAATGTAACTACTCACAAAGCATATTCATGTTCATAATCAGAGGAGTATTAATATGCATTAAGGATCTGAACATATGATCTTCCACCAAATAAACCAACTAGCATCAACTACAAGGAGTAATCAACACTACTAGCAACCCACAGGTACCAATCTGAGGTTTTGGTACAAAGATTGGATACAAGAGATGAACTAGGGTTTGAGAGGAGATGGTGCTGGTGAAGATGTTGATGGAGATTGAACCCCTCCCGATGAGAGGATCATTGGTGATGACGATGATGATGATTTCCCCCTCCCGGAGGGAAGGTTCCCCGGCATAACAGCTCCGCCGGAGCCCTAGATTGGTTCCGCCAAGGTTCCGCCTTGTGGCGGTGGAGTTTCGTCCCGTAAGCTTGCTTATGATTTTTTTCCATGGTAAAAGCCTTCATATAGCAGAAGATGGCCACCGGAGGGCTGCCAGGGGGCCCACGAGGCAGGGGGCACGCCCAGGGGGGTAGGGCACGCCCCCACCCTCGTGGATGGTGGGTGTCCCCACTCAGGTATTTCTTCTGCTCAATATTTTTATTAATTCCAAAATGACTTTCGTGGAGTTTCAGGACTTTTGGAGTTGTGCATAATAGGTCTCCAATATTTGCTCCTTTTCCAGCCCAGAATCCCAGCTGCTCGCATTCTCCCTCTTCATGTAAACTTTGTAAAATAAGAGAGAACAGGCATAAGTATTGTGATATAACATGTAATAGCAGTCCATAATGCAATAAATATTGATATAAAAGCATGATGCAATATGGACGTATCAGTCCCTCGGCATCAAGGGAAACCTGCCAGAGGCCATGAGAAGAAGGAATGCAATGACGAGAGTGATGAAGAGGAAACCAGTGAGCAGGAGTTCCAGAAGGCCACTGACGCCCTATGCATTGATGGGGGTGCATCTTTGCACTCCTCTCACCGCTAGCTTAAATAGTGGGTACATGAGGTCAATGCTGTGGAGCCAACGGCAGATTCTCGGGAACCACTCAAGTTGTCAGTGTTCTGGGAACCAGGGTATCCAGACTTGCATGCCTGCGGCCCATGATGTGGATCCTTCGACGGCCTGGTATGGCCCATCTCCAAGACTACCAAGACAAGAGCCTTGCGAGGGGCCAAGCCTCGTGAGGCGGATGACACCAAGACCTCCCGAGGGAGCGTCCTCCCCAGGCTGCCTCCTGAGGAGCAGAGATTTCTATGCAGGTACCCGGCCTCATGAGGTTGCAATGACACAAGCCATGACGACCAAGGCCAGGTGGGCCCCAGTGGGCGCAGAGAAGGCAGTTTCCTCTTTGGTGCTAATGAGGCAAGGACAGGCGTGGGTTCCCCGGGAATCTGGCAAAGGTTTCCATTCCAGTGCAACAAGACCAAGGCCGCTAGGACGGCGGGACGGATGTCATCACCGAGCCCACCTCTGCGTCACGAGCAGAGGCTTTGCAGGCGAAGACCACCTTTCGTCAGGATAAGATGTACTACTTGTCCCCTTTCAAATTGGCCACTGTGAGATCCCTTCCCGCCTACGATTTGGGGGAAGAGGATCATGGCCACTATAAGTATAGACTAGCCATCACCATAGAGGGGGGTCCGATCCAATGAGCTAATACCCAGAAAGCTGGTCGACTCATTCCCTCACCCCCAAACCTCGTGAGGTTGTTCATCCCCTGTACTAGTTCATCCTCAGTCCCTCATGAGGCCAATCCACCACAAAGCAAGAATATGGTCTTACACCGCAAGGTGGCCCGAACCTGGGTAAACTGTCGCATTCATCTTCTTCCTTGTTCATGTGAATCGAGCTAGGCCATGGGGCGACAAGCTGGTTGGCACGATAGGTTGAGTTCTTCACACACGCCCCATAGTTTGAACTATTCTTGGGTTTGCGGAGCCCTGAATCTGACATTTGGCGTGCCAGGTAGGGGCGTGTTGAAGTCCTTCTTCCACCTTTGCTCCACTTCCGCTCCGTCACTCCCATGGCTGACGCTCACCATGTTTGTGCCGAGTGTAGGGCCGCTTGCGTCGCCCAAACGGCACCCATCGACAATGGCGCTCCTCACCGCTCTGCTTCCCCTGCGACCAACGATGCCACTGGCCTTGCGGCTCACGAGCAGCAGGATTCGTTGTTGCCGCCTTCCGTGCAGCATGATGGCCGCACCACCACTCCATCACCTACTCCAGCCACGGTGTCGTCCTCTCATGCTCGTCGGGGTCCGGCAGACATGTAGGCTGCGTTGTTCATGGCACGCAAGCTCCTGCGTTATTGTCCCACCAACGACCTCTATGAAGACTGGCTAGGCCGCATCGCCTAACTCATCAGCGCCGCTGGAGAGGCCCCTGTGCCGTCTTGCTTGCTGCCTCCCACGCTGTCCCAGGCAGGTGATGTGGCCCACAGCACACCTCCTCCTCCTCGGCGCGACATCGACCCTGAGCCCCAGTGCGATGCACCCCAAGGCGACCCGCCGCGCAGGACACCGGCGCGCGATGAGGCAAGCTGCTAGGTGGTGCAGCGGCCACCGGTTGCTGCGTGCGTGCTCCCTACACAGCGCCAGCACCAAGACCTCACGCCCCCGGAGCCTGTGGTGCTTAGGCGCCAAGACCAAGCTCCTCCCGTGCGACTAGCACCTGTGAGTGCGGCAGGCTGCTGCGCTTTCGCCCCGGAGCTGTGCCGCGGCATTTAACCCAGCAAGTTCAAGCCGGATCTGCCTCCATGCTACGACGGCACTCCCAACCTGCTGAGTTCCTCCAGCTCTACGAGCTAAGCATCAAGGGGGCAAACGGAAACGACAAGGTCATGGCCAACTGGTTCCCCATGGCCCTCAAGGATGGTGCATGTTCTTGGCTCCTCAACCTCCTAGTTGGGTCGATCTCCTCCTGGGACGAGCTATATGAGCACTTCATCGCCAACTTCTAGGGCACTCGTGACAGCGCTCCTACAGCAGGCGACCTACAGCGCATAAAGCAGAAGCCGAGTGAGATCTTGCACAAGTACATACAACGCTTCACCAACGTTTGCCTCAAGATCTCGTGTCGGACGAGGCCATCATATCGGCGTTCTCTGATGGCGTCCGGGGTGTCAAGATTAAGGAGGAGCTCGCCATCCACGAGGACTTGTGTTCGGCTCTAGAGATGTTCAACATGGCAGCCGGATGCACGAGAGCTGAGGAAGGTCGCCTCTCCCTCCTGGAGCATTCGGAGGTCGATCCTGAAGACAAGAAGGCCAAGGCTAAGGAAGTGAAGCGTAAGGGCCCCGCCGTGCTAGCCGTAGAGCCTGAGATGAAGCGTGGACGTGACCATGATGAGCCTCCCAGGGGAAACCACATGTTCTGCGTCTTCCACAACATCCACAGCCACAACACCAACGATTGCCAGGAGCTCAGGGTAATCCGAGACGGGCGCCTTGGCCACCGCCCGAAGCACGGCGACGACAGCTACGGCCATGGTGGAGGCCGTGGCGGAGGCCGCTTGGAAAACCGCGACCCCCTCCAGGGCTAGTGTGGCCAACCTCGCGAGGACCACTGGCAGGGTCAGCCTCGTGATAGTCCTTGGCGAGACCAGCCTCGTGAGGACTGTCCTCAGGGCAATGCTAGCCTCCCTCCGCTGCCGCCGCCAAGGAGAAACGATGACAGCCGCCAAGATGATGGGGTTGGGGGCTTCCAAGAGCCTCACGCAATCACCTTCATCCTGGGTGTTGCTCGGGCTCCTGCCTCTCACCGCATCTTCAAGCAGTTCGCTCGTGAGGTGAAGGCGGCCCTTCCCAAGCTTGAGGCGTCGCGTCCCCTCAGGTGGTCCAAGTATGCCATCACCTTTGACTCCATGGACCAACTCAAGTGCTCAGCCGCTACTGGCGCGCTCCCGATGCACTGCACACCCACCATCAACAACACCTTCGTCACCAAGACACTCATCGATGGCGGCATGGAGCTCAATGTTCTCTCTGTCGAGACGTTTGACACACTCCAAGTGCCCTATGACCAGCTCCTGTCCACCAAGCCTTTCTCAGGGGTGACCAACGGCTCCACCGTTCCCATATGGCAGATCCGCCTCCCTCTCACCTTCGGCAAGCATGACAACTACCACACCGAGCCCATCGCCTTTGATGTTGCCCACATCAGCCTTCCATACAATGCCATCCTCGGGTATCCGGCCCTCGCCAAGTTCATGGCAACAACTCACCACGGCTACAATGTCCTCAAGATGCTAGGAAGTGGCGGTATCATCATGGTCACCTGTGATGAAAAGGATACGGTGTGCTCCCTCGAGCGCGCCTAACGGGCTGCAGCAGTCGAGAACTCAGATGGTGAGGGTGCCATTCTGCCTCCTGAGGCCATTCCCAAGAAGAAGAAGCAGCTCCTCCCAAAGGGCCGTCAGGAGGCTGTGGCACCCGGCGATTGTACCTCAGGCCCTGCGCCCACTGCGGGGGCGCCTTTCCCTCTTGCATAGGCAGGCGTGCCCGGTGCCCCTCTTAGGATGGGCTCGGGGGCTCTCATCCGGAGGGCCTCTGACCAGCGTCACCAGCGAGGCGTTCGGGCACCACTTGGAGGCGTGTCTCGACACGCGTCTTCATGAGCAAGGCACAAGGCGCGCGGAGCCAGGCGCTCGGGAGTTCATCACCAAGGCAATTGAGGAGCTTCAGGAGGCACGAGCCATGCATGGCGAGCATTGCCCCGCACCATCCAGTGCAGCTACCACCCCTGACATGGGTGGCAAGCTGCACATCTGCGTCAACATTCCAGGTCTCAACAGGGCTGCTTCTCAGGAGCTCTTCTGGCTATCCTGCGTCGGCCGGAGCGGGGGCTGCCCCTGTAGCTACATCTGCATGTCGTTCGGCCTGCTGAAGGTGGCCACCTCGTACCAGCACCTAATGCAGGGAGTCTTGGCGGTCCATGAGGCAAGGCACCAGGCGGTCCTGGCAGAGGAGGTGTCGGACCCTCGCGAGCCCCCCAGACCTCCGGAGCCTCCCGGTCCTTAGGAGTCAGCTGGCCCGTGAGGAGCGGCCACTATAGAGCGCATCTTCAGCTACTCCAACGCTTCAACAACAATGGTGCCAGGTGATTTTTTGGTTTGTTCAACTGAGGGCGCCCCTCGGGCTACATTGTCCTCAAGCTGTCAGGGCCCGACCCTGCAGCTGCCTCATTTTGATTCATGTACTCCGAACCAGTTGTGCATGCTCAATTTATTTTGTTAACGTTATCCCTGTCGACCCGTCATCTATGGAGTTGCCTTTCGCGGGTTGTTAACCCGCCTTTTGCTCATCCCATGACGGGGGCTGCTGGCATGGTGTATGTACGCGGGTCCGTCCCTGCAGCGTTGATAAACCTAAGAGACAGAGCTCTAGCTCGCAGCCGGCCCCGCGCACGTCACCTCACTGGGTCCTTAGTGCCTTCATCTTCTCGCGGAAAGATCACCGGCAGGATAGCAAGCGCGGCTGCCCTTTGTGTTTTGTGACTAACTCGCCGGAACCTCTGGAGGCAGGACCACGGGCGGCTTCGCCTACACCTCATGGTGATATCGCGTTGTGTGCCATGAGGCGCATCCCCTCCTAGGTACCCCCTCGGACCCAACCACTCTTTTCTCATGCAAGTCGCTTCCACATGAAACGGGGGGGCTTTGATCACCGCACCTCAGGGGCTCCTACCGACTCTCGAGCCCTCACCCCCTGACCTTGACCACGGCATTGTGACCTAGCATACCAGCGGCGGCCGAGCCTCGCGCGAGAGCCGGGTCCCGAGATCGTCGAGCACCCTGACAAGCAGGAGAAATGGAGTCGGTAAGAACCCTACGGAGGGGGAGCCATTAGGAGGGAGGCGCAGCCTAACGACACACAAGAAGCTCGCCCCCGCGGCAAGGAAACCATCGCAGGCTCGTCGAGATAAGTCACTTTACACACGCAGGCATGAATCTCACAATCGGCGCTCTTGTTTCATGCGATTTTGCTCGGGCAAGGTGATGACCCACAAGTATAGGGGATCTACCTTAGTCCTTTCGATAAGTAAGAGTGTCAACCCCAATGAGGAGCAGAGGGAAATGACAAGCGGTTTTAATAAGGTATTATCTGCAAGCATTGAAATTATTGGTAACGGATAGTTTTGTGATAAGATAATTCGTAACGGGAACAAGTAAAAAAAGTAACTAAGGTGCAGCAAGGTGGCCCAATCCTTTTTGTAGCAAAGGCCAAGACTGGATGAACTCTTATATAAAGCAAAGCACTCCCGTGGACGCATGAGAATTACTGTCAAGCTACTTTTCATCATGCTCATATGATTCGCGTTTGTTACTTTGATAATTTGATATGTGGGTGGACCGATGCTTGGGTGCTGCCCTTCCTTGGAAAAGCCTCCCACTTATGATTAACCCCTGTCGCAAGCATCCCCAACTATGAAAGAAGAATTAAGATAAATCTAACCATAGCATGAAACATATGGATCCAAATCAGCCCCTTACAAAGCAACGCATAAACTAGGGTTTAATCTTCTGTCACTCTAGCAACCCATATCTACTTATTACTTCCCAAAGCCTTCCCCTAGGCCCAAATAATGATGAAGTATCATGTAGTCGACATTCACATAAAACCCCTAGAGGAAAGACAACATACATCTCATCAGAATAACGAATGAATACCAAATTCACATGATTACTTATAACAAGACTTGTCCGATGTCCTCGGGAACAAACATAACTACTCAAAAAGCATATTCATGTTCATAATCAGAGGAGTATTAATTATCATTAAGGATCTGAACATATGATCTTCCACCGAATAAACCAACTAGCATCAACTACAAGGAGTAATCAACACTACTAGCAACCCACAGGTACCAATCTGAGGTTTTGAGACAAAGATCGGATACAAGAGATGTACTAGGGTTTGAGAGGAGATGGTGTTGGTGAAGATGTTGATGGAGATTGACCCCCTCTCGATGAGAGGATCGTTGGTGATGACAATGGCTTTGATTTCCCCCTCCCGGAGGGATGTTTCCTCGGCAGAACAGCTCCGCCGGAGCCCTATATTGGTTCTACCCAGGTTCCGCCTTGAGATGGCTGCTCTTCCTCCCGAAAGCTTCCTTATGATTTTTTTTCCAAGTCAAAACACACCATATAGCAGAATATGGGCACCGGAGGCCTCACAGGGGGCCCACAAGGTAAGGGGGCGCGCCCTCCATCCTTGTGGATGGCAGCTGGCTCTCCTCTTGTGCTTTCTTCACCCAACATTTTTTACTTATTCGAAAATGACTCTCCGTGAAGTTTCAGGACTTTTGGAGTTGTGTAGGATAGGTCTCTAATATTTGCTCCTTTTCCAGTCCAGAATTTCAGCTACCGGCATTCTCCCTCTTCATGTAAACCTTTTAAAATAAGAGAGAAAAGACATAAGTATTATGCTATAATGTGTAATAATAGCCCATAATGCAATAAATATCGATATAAAAGCATGATGCAAAATGGATGTATCAACTCCACCAAGCTTAGACCTCGCTTGTCCTCAAGCGAAAGCCGATATAAAAAAATATGTCCGCATGTTTAGAGATAGAGGTGTCGATAAAATAAAATACAGACATGAGGGCATCATGATTATCTTTAGAACAACAACATATATTATCGTATAATTCCTTATGCTAAAGTAACAATTCATTCGCAAGGTAAAGTATGAATCAAAAACTTCATTGAAAACTAACAAACTATGATCTCAGTCATTGAAGCAATTGCAATTTATCATAACATCGAAAAGAGTCAGTTAAAGATCTCTTCAGCAAGTCCACATACTCAACTATCATTTAGTCTTTCACAATTGTTAACACTCAGGTGATACTTATGGTTTCAAAGCCTTAGTCGGACACAGAGAAAGATAGTGGCTTATAGTTTCGCCTCCCAACCTTTTACCTCAAGGGTAATGTCAACAATAATACTTTATGAAAACCTACATCCGAGTGCCTGCCAAAATAAAAAGTGTAAAAAGGAAAGGTGAAGCTCACCATGACTCTTGTATAAGGGTAGAAGATAAAAGTAAAAGATAGGCCCTTCGCAGAGGGAAGCATAGGTTGTCATGCACTTTTATGGTTGGATGCACAAAATCTTAGTGCAAAATAATGTCACTTTATATTGCCGCTTGTGATAAATACCTTTATTATGTTGTCTGTCGCTTTTATTTCTTCCATATCACAAGTTCGTATAAAGCTTATTTTCGTCACACTAATAGATCATACATATTTAGAAAGCAATTTTTATTGCTTGCACCGATGACAACTTACTTGAAGGATCTTACTCAATCCATAGGTAGGTATGGTGGACTCCCATGGAAAAACTAGTTTAAGGGATGTTTGGAAGCACAAGTAGTATCTCTACTTGCTGCAAAGAATTTGGATAGCATGAGAGGGAAAGGAAAGCTCAACATCTTGGAGGATCCATGACAATATAACTTCTATTCGGATATAAGAAAACATAACCCATTATGTTGTCTTCCTTGTCCAACATCAACCTTTTAGCATGTCATATTTTAATGAGTGCTCACAATCACAAAATATGTCCAAGATAGTATATTTATATGTGAAGCCTCTCTTTCTTTATTACTTCCTATTAATTGCAACAATGACCAAAACTATATTTGTCAACTCTCAACAACTTTTATTCATCATACTCTTTATAGGTGAAGTCATTACTCTCCACAAGATCATTATACGATATTTTTATTTCTTTTATTTAATTCCCTCAAGATCATAGCTAGAAAGCAAATCCCTCAACTCAAAACTACTCTTTACTATATATAACTCACGGGCTCGATTACATAGATAGATCTCAAAACAAAACTCAAAGCTAGATCATACTAAAAACTTTATTCTACTAGATCAAGATATAACCAAAAGGATCAAACTAAGAAAAACAATAAAAGTAAAGGTGTGATGGTGATATGATACCGGGGCACCTCCCCCAAGCTTGGCAGTTGCCAAGGGGAGTGCCCATACCCATGTATTCATGTCTCTTTCTTCGGAGGTGGTGATGTGATATTCTTGGCGATGATGCCCTTTAGGATGCGATTCTCCTCCTCGAGCCTATTATTTTGCTGCTTAAGATCCATTACCTCCATGCGGAGTTTATCCATGATCGCTAGAGCTCCATTCACCCATGGATGTTTTGTAGCCGCGGGGGGAAAAGCAACACTCTTTTTCATATTTTCATAAGAGAGAAATTTAGCATTGGGAGGGATGACCGAATTTGGTATTGTTGAGCTCTGAAGTTCCTCAATCATGAATCGAGTTTGAAGACGAGAGGTAACTTCTTGATCCTCCTCCATGGCATCCACCCTTTTCAAGTCGGCCTCCATCTCTTCCTCCGTTGATGGCCCAAAGTGGTCAGTTTCGCCGTTTGCTCTTGGCCCCGGTGTTGGATGAGAGATACGACTCTCTCCGACCGACTCTTGCGAAGACATCTTCCTCCAAATCTGCTACAGAAACAACTTAAAATGAAAATAGGGGATATTACCGTGGTACAGTGGTCAAAACCTTTGGGAGATTATATAACAAATTTTTATCGATCAAAAGAAGTATTGCGCAAGAAAACTGAGTCGGAGGGCACACGAGGTGGCCACAAGGCAGGGGGCGCACCCTCCACCCTCGTGGTCTCCTCGTGCATTCCTTAGACTACTTTTAATTTTTTCTATTTTTTTAATATTCCAAAACAGAGAAAAATTGCCATTAGAACGGTTTTGGAGTCGGTTTACTTACCGTACCACATACTTATTCTTTTTCGGAGTCTAAAACATTTTGGAAAGTATCCCTTATGTACTCCTCCGGTGTTATGGTATTAATTATATTGGTCACAACATTTTTGGGAGTACCTGAGATATAATGTTTGATTCTTTGATAGCTTACCACCTTCGGATATGTGCCTTCGGTTTTGTTGATTTTGATGGCACTGGAACGATAGACCTGCTCGATAATGTAAGGACCTTCCCATTTAGAGAGAACCTTTCCTGCAAAAAATCTTAGACGAGAGTTGTATAGCAAAACATGATGTAATGCCCCGGGTCCGATGCGCCAGGTGTCTTCCAGTTATTCGCCATCGTTGCCATGTCATTTGCTTGCGTGTTGCATTTTGCCATGTCATCATCTGCATTTCATCTGCATTTTTTCAAAACTTGCATCCGTTCAGGTTCCCCCGGTTCTCTCCGTTGTCCGTTCTGAGCCCAGACACACTCGCATGCACCCGTCGCCCCTCTCAGACCTTGTTTCGTGAGCGAGAGAAGAATGTTCTCGGAATGGGCTGAGATTTGCCGAGTGCCCTTGGTATATCACCGGTAGACCACCTGTCAAATTTCGTTCCATTTGGAGGTCGTTTGATGCCCCAACAGTTAACCGGGTAGCCGCAAAACCCCATTTTCTCTTGCATCCCACCACCCCTCCAAACAGCCGCTAGCCCATCTAACTCCCCTCCATTCTCTTCGTCGTTCGATCACGATCGCGTGAGCGAAAACCACACCCCATTTGGACTCTCAAGCTCCCTCTACCTATAATTGGTCCCTTCCCCCGAAATTTCGAGCAAACCCTAGATCAAACCTCCCTCTCGCCCGCCGGACATGCCCGCCCGCCGCCGGACTTGCCCACCGCCGACAGCCACGTCGCGCCGGCCAATCGGCATCCGCCATGTCATCACGCCACCGTCCCACGCCCAATCCCCCGCCGCCACCTGTCCCTGCAGCCATTCCTCCACCGTGCGCTGCCCGCGGCCCGCCAGGCCCGCCGCCGGCCCCAGCGGCCCGACTCCCCGTGAGCCGCGCCCGCGGCCGCTCCCCGCGGCAGCCCGTGCGCCTCTGGCGCCGCGCCGCCGCCACCGGACCTCGGCGGACCCTGCTGCCTTGTCTCCGTCCGCCGCCTGCTCCGCTAACCCCGACGGACTTCTACCGCGCCGTCGTGCCCGAGGCGCTCGGCGACCCGCGCCGCGCCTCGCCTCCACGCCTCCACCGCCGACCGCGCCCGCCACCGGCCGGATCCGGTCCAGGGCCACCTCCCCGGTGCTTCCTCAACCTCGCCGGAGGCTCCCTCGGCTCCAACTCCGGCGAGGCGCCGCCTGCCTCGAAATCCCGTCCGGGTCAACCCTAGATCCGGAGGTGTTATTTTTCTTTAAGTCCCGAAATTCATATCTCATGTGCACCTCTTTGACTGGCCATAACTTGATGCATGTTGCTCCGTTTTGCATGTATGATATATCAAAATGTTTATCTCAGAGTGCTCTTCCTGGTGGAGTAGTTTGCATGCATGTTAGGATTCATCTTGATGCCTTAACATTCATTGCAAATCTGCTAGGTAATATAAGCTACTGAAATCTGCTGGTTGTTAATGTTATGTATGCATCGTATGAGTGCCACAACTTTGTCTCTGTTGACCCTATGATGATGATCTTGATATGCGCATGTTCTGATCTTCATGCTCTACATGTTGGTGTGCTTTTCATTAATGTTAAAGTGCACCTGGGCATATTAATCCCTGTTGCAAAAGTGCATGTTGCTGTTAACTGTTGAAAACTGTTGTAACTTGTTGATTTGTCATTTTTGTTGCATTTTGTGTGTGCATCCTATGAGCATAATGTCTACATGTTTTAGGAGAATATTTATGCCAACTTTACAGGGGTGCAATCCTTGTATTTTTATGTGCCCTATTGTGAGTGCACCAAGCTTGTGAAGTGGGCTACTTGCTGTTAACTTTTTGTCAAGTTTGTTTCTGTCATATCATGATACCATATTTGCTTGATGCTACCAATTAATCCATGCATATTATGGAGATGCTTAGTTGACATGTTTTGATGTATATGTTATGGTCTATCATTACATGCCTTTTGATTCCATATATATGTCATGTAGCATATGGTTTAATTGCCTTTAACATGATTATATAATGTTCCAGATTTCTGTTAACTTCATGATGCATCGTTGTGAGCTTGTTATTGAGTGTTCCATGCCTCTTCTGGATATGATCCAATTACATGTTTTTAAGTATGCTATGAGTACTTTGTTCACATACCATGGTTCTTAATTTTCGATGTCGTATGCCTCTGTTCTATGCTTTCAAACATGCTATCATAATGTTGTTGTTTTACACTTGCTGAAACTGTTTCAACATTCAATCTTGTCTTGTTGATTCCTACTAATCCATGACCATATGTATATGATGACATGATGTTATTTGCTATTTGTTATGTGTACTTTGATTCAATTCCCTTGGTTGCTATGTTTACTTGTTGTAGCTTGTCTCTTTGTTGCTATCAAATTGCCATCATATTATCTCTGCTCATTTATATGCTCCTGTGTTATAAAGTTGTTTTTTGCAGTGATCATATTGGTGTAACCTTGATGCCTATGAACATCAAACCTTAATGATATTTGAAGTATGTTATCTGTAAATGAAGTGCATGTAAAGTTTGTGCTCATATGATTCATGTAGCATGTTGTTTTGATGTTTGCAAAGTGTCTACTTGCTATTTTGGCAGATGGTTGTTATACCTTGATTGGAGTGTATGTGTTGCACCGTTGCTCCATTTTGAGCATGCTCTATATGAAACTTGCTTAGTTTTGCATGTAGTTGCATCATGTCATGTTGAATCCATGTTCTGAGAGTGTTTGCTTGATGTTTGAATGCATTTTGCATCAATGCCATGTTTAACTTGCTTTGCTCATATCATCTAGGTCGTAGCTCCGAACTAAATGAACTTTATATGTAACTTGACTAGAATTTCGTGTAGATCATCATGGTGCTCTTTAACTTGTTGTTTAACAACTTCAACTTAATGTTTGTTCAGATCTGGACCAATTTCGAAATTTGCATATGAGGACTTACCGGAGTAGTTATATGTTGTTTTCGGCCTCATTTAAACTTGCTTTGGTGTGTTGTTCTTGTATGCATCATCTATTGCCATGAATAGCATCATATAGAATTTGTCATGCATCATGCTTGGTTGTGCATCATGTCATGTTTAAGTGTGGTGTGTTTACTATGTTGTTTGCTTCTTTCCGGTTGTGCTACTTCTCGATAGTTCCTGTTTCGTTGCGATCGTGAGGATTCGTTCATCTACGCTTGGTTCATCTTCGTCCGTTCGTCTTCTTCATGGACTCGTTCTTCTTCCTAGCGGGATTTCAGGCAAGATGACCGTCACCTTGGATCTCACTACTGTCATTGCTATGCTAGTTGCTTCGTTCTATCGCTATGCTGCGCTACCTATCACTTACTTATCAAGCCTCCCAAATTGCCATGTCAGCCTCTAACCTTTTCACCCTTCCTAGCAAACCGTTGTTTGGCTATGTTACCACTTTTGCTCAGCCCCTCTTATAGCGTTGTTAGTTGCAGGTGAAGTTGAGGATTGCTCCATGTTGGAACATGATTATGTTGGGATATCACAGTATCTCTTATTTAATTAATGCATCTATATATTTGGTAAAGGGTGGAAGGCTCGGCCTTATGTCTGGTGTTTTGTTCCACTCTTGCCGCCCTAGTTTCTGTCATACCGGTGTTATGTTCCTTGATTTTGCGTCCCTAACACGGTGTGGGTTTATGGGCCCCTCTTGACAGTTCGCTTTGAATAAAACTCTTACAGCAAGGCCCAACATTGGTTTTAACATTTGCCATAATAATACATAAACTAAATAATAAATTTACATAGGGCGTCATGAACCCGAGGATTTTTCTACATACAGGGTGGGGCCAGCGCTGATGGTGTTGGTCCCAAACGGGTAGACTGCGGGGCCACCACGCGGAAACCCGAGGATCTGGTTTTACTCGTAGGATGTCCCATCCGGACGTGTCCTGAGACTAGATACGCGCAGCTACTATCAGGGCATCGACACGCTGGGAGGCTTTGCTGGATTAGTTTTACCATTGTCGAAATGTCTTGTGCACCGGCATCCCGAGTCTGATCCGATGTCCCGTGATGGAGGATTGTCTCCACGGATCGTGAGCTTATAATGGGCTAAGTTGGGATACCCCTGCATGGTTTAAACTTTTGAAAGTCGTGCCCGCGGTTATGTGGCAGATGGGAATTTTTAATGTCCGGTTGTAGAGAACTTGACACCAGATTCGATTTAAAATACCCCAACCGTGTGTGTAACCATGATGGTCTCTTTTCGAGTAGGTCGAGAAGAAAACACGGTGGGGTTATGTTTGAACGTAAGTAGTTCAGGATCACTTCTTGATCATTACTAGTTTACGGCCGTTTGTGTAGCTTCTCATCTTATTCTTGTACTCGTAAGTTAGCCACCATAATTGCTTAGTCGCTTGCTGCAACCTCACCACTTATCCATTCCATACCCACTAAGCTTTGCTAGACTTGATACCCATGGTAATGGGATTGCTGAGTCCTTGTGGCTCACAGATTACTACAACAACAGTTGCAGGTACAGGTAATGCGATGATCATGACGTGAGAGCGATGCTTGCTTGCTTTGAGTTCTTCTTCTGCTTCTTCGATTAGGGGATAGGTTCCAGGTCGGCAGCCTGGGCTAGCAGGGTGGATGTCGTTGAGTTTCTGTTTGTGTTTCATCCGAAGACGAATGTTGCTCTTATGTATGATGTTGTTGTATTCCTGTGGCATTGTATGTCTTTTGTATGTATCCCCAACTATTATGTAATGGTACGATGTAATGATATCCACCTTGCAAAAGCGTATCCAATATGTGCTTTTATCCTTGATGGGGCCTTCGAGTTCCTTTAGGATAGGGTCGCATATTGGGCGTGACAAGTTGGTATCAGAGCCTCGACCGACCATAGGAGCCCCCTTGATTGTTCGTAGTTGGCCATTGTTGAGTCTAGAAGAAAACTGTTTTCGGAGTCTAGTTATATCGGAGAGTAGGAATTCTTTTTACTCCTCAGCCCCTTCGTCGCTCTGGTGAGGAATCTTGATGTATGTGTTTTGACTTTCTCCTCTTCCCCTTCAAACTTCCTTTAGGATCACGCGGTTAGATTTTCGATCGTTGGTTCTCAGCTCTTTTCATCCGGTGCATTTCTCGTCAAGTTGACCCGAGCCTCTTCATCTTTGTCAAGTTCAATCCTCAGTTGTTTTCTTTTTCCCACCCTCCCACACTTTTTCTTCTCGGAGCCGGAGTCCATAATCGAGTATCCATCCTACTCGTGTGAAGCCTTTGCATTCTTTCCTCAATTATTTCAACTGGTGTTTTCCTCTTCAAGTTATTCGTCGGTTCCCCATTCCAAGTGGCCTTTGTTTTTCCCGCCCTCCCACCCTCTTCTTCCTGGAGCTTGAGTCTCTTTCGAGCATCAATTTCATTCGTGCGGAGCCTCTTCAGTCTTTCATCAATTGTATCAACCAGTGGTTTCTCGTCACGTTTGACATTCTTCATATCTTTTTCTTCTCCGGTGGACTCAATTCAAGTTTTTTTCGGGTTGATCATATTATTTTCCTTAGATCAAGTGTTCCCATTTCTCATTTGCCTATCGCCATTTAATCATTCCGGAGTGCGGAAGACATCTCAGAAGATTCGTGTTTGCATTCAATTAATTCGAGGTTAACACCTCATTCAAGTCTTTCGGTTGTTCCGGTGCATCATCTCCGCTTCAATCCTTTTTCAACGGTGTTTCTTTTCAGTGAGCCCTAACCCATAGGTTTATTCCCAGGATCTTACCTGGCTCTTCTAATTATTCCGGAGCTATTCTCAAATTCTTTTCAAAGTGTGACGTAAGAATGAATTTCATCAGTCAGATGCTTTTCCAAGATTGCTTTCAAATTCTTTTCATTGTTGGCTTAACCTCTTCGCTTTTCATTCTCCCGGAGTATCTAAACAATTTTAGTGGTGCTTCTCGTCATTATTTGAAGATCGAAGAAGAAGAGTTCCTTCTAAATCTTGCTCGTTCTCTCGAAGATTCGTGGTTCTAGCTTCATGTTATCCTATCGAATTATTCCATTTGTCAGATATTCTTTCTTACCCACCCGAAGTATGTCAAGAGTTGTTTTTTCCGTTTCTTTTCACCGGAGGCCCATTCCATCTGTCATCCTCTTTTATCCCGGTGCTTCATTCAAGTGTTCTTTAATCAGCTCGAGTTCTTCCTGTTCTCTTCTATCTAAATCCACTCAGAGCATATTTGTTCTTCTAATTCTTCGCGGTGATCCATTCTCTTTTATGAGTCATTTTTGAATTCTTACGGTGGTTCGTTCAAGATTCCTTTTCCTTTGTTAGCATATCAATCACTCGTGGTGGAAGTTGTTGTTCTCTCATCTGTTCTTTCCATGTGGGATTCTTTTCCGGAGGCATTGCATTGATTATCTCGTCAAGTGTCATTCCATCTTGTGAAGTTCTTGTTCTATTCCTTCCAATTTTCAGCCGGAGTGCTGCCAAAATTCTTTCGTTCTTATTCCTTTTCCACCTAATTCTAACCGGAGTGGTTTCAGGGTCTATCTTGTTTCTTGAGCCTTTCATTCTCATCATATTCGTCGTTCCTCTTTTCTACCCGAGTGCTCTCGACTTCGTTCATCCTCTCTCTTGCGTTCTTCACCTCTTCCTCTTTCTCTTCCATCTCGTTCCTAAGATCTCGGGACGAGATCTCTTGTTAGTGGAGTAGAGTTGTAACGCCCCGGGTCCGATGCGCCAGGTGTCTTCCAGTTATTCGTCGTCGTTGTCATGTCATTTGCTTGCGTGTTACATTTTTCCATGTCATCATCTGCATTTCATCTGCATGTTTTTCAAAACTTGCATCCGTTCGGGTTCCCCCGGTTCTCCCCGTTGTCCGTTCTGAGCCCAGACACACTCGCATGCACCCGTCGCCCCTCTCAGACCTTGTTTCGTGAGCGGGAGAAAAACGTTCTCGGAATGGGCCGAGATTTGCCGAGTGGCCTTGGTATATCACCGGTAGACCACCTGTCAAATTTCGTTCCATTTGGAGGTCGTTTGATGCCCCAATGGTTAAGCGGGTAGCCGCAAAACCCCCTTTTCTCTTGCAGCCCAACACCCCTCCAAACAGCCCGCTAGCCCATCTAACTCCCATTCATTCTCTCCGCCGTCCGATCCCGATCGTGTGGGCGAAAACAGCACCCCATTTGGACTCTTCTAGCTCCCTCTACCTATAAATTGGTCCCCTCCCCCGAAATTTTGGGAAAACCCTAGATCAAACCTCCCTCTCGCCCGCCGGACATGTCCGCTGATACTTCTCCAACGTATCTATAATTTTTGATTGTTCCATGCTATTATATTACCCCTTTTGGATCTTTATGGGCTTTTATTTTACACATTTATATCATTTTTGTGACTAACCTACTAACCGGAGGCCCAGCCCGTATTGCTGTTTTTTTCGCCTATTAGCGTATTTCGAAGAAAAGGAATATCAAACGAAGTCCAAACAGAATGAAACCTTTGGGAGCATGATTTTTGGAATGAACGTGATCCAGAGGACTTGGAGTGCAAGCCAAGATGCGATCGAGGCCGCCATGAGGGTAGGGGCGCGCCCACCCCTACAGGGCGTGCCCCCTATCTCGTGGGCCCCTCGGGCGGCTACCGACATACTTCTTCCTCCTATACCCACGTACCCCGAAAACATCCAGGGAGCCAATGAAAAACAATTTCCACCGCCGTAACCTTCTATATCCACGAGATCCCATCTTGGAGCCTTCGACGGTGCTCCATCGGAGGGGAATCGACCATGGAGGGCTTCTACATCAACACCATAGCCCCTCCGATGAGTTGTGAGTAGTTTACCACAGACCTTCGGGTCCATAGTTATTAGCTACATGGCTTCTTCTCTCTTTTTGGATCTCAATGCCATGTTCTCCCCCTCTCTTGTGGAGATCTATTTGATGTAACTCTTCTTGCGGTGTGTTTGTCGAGATCCGATGAATTGTGGGTTTATGATCAAGTTTACCTATGAGAAATATTTGAATCTTCTCTGAATTCTTTTATGTATGATTGAGTTATCTTTGCAAGTCTCTTCAAATTATCGGTTTGGTTTGGCCTACTAGATTGATCTTTCTTGCAATGGGAGAAGTGCTTAGCTTTGGGTTCAATCTTGCAGTGTCCCTACCCAGTGACAGCAGGGGTTGCAAGGCACGTATTGTATTGTTGCCATCGAGGATAAAAAGATGGGGTTTACATCATATTGCATGAGTTTATCCCTCTACATCATGTCATATTTCTTAATGCGTTACTCTGTTCTTATGAACTTAATACTCTAGATGCATGCTGGATGGCGGTTGATGTGTGGAGTAATAGTAGTAGATGCAGGCAGGTGTCGGTCTACTTGTCACGGACGTGATGCCTATATACATGATCATGCCTAGATAATCTCATAATTATTCGCTTTTCTATCAATTGCTCGACAGTAATTTGTTCACCCACCGTAATACTTATGCTATCTTGAGAGAAGCCACTAGTGAAACCTATGGCCCCCGGGTCTATCTTTTATCATATAAGCTTTCAATCTACTTTTATTTGCATCTTTACTTTTCCAATCTATATCATAAAATACTAAAAATATATTTATCTTATCATACTATCTCTATCAGCTCTCACTTTTGCAAGTGGCCGTGAAGGGATTGAAAACCCCTTTATTGCGTTGGTTGCGAGTTCTTTGTTTGTTTGTGTAGATGCATGGGACTTCTGAGGAGCCTCCTACTGGATTGACACCTTGGTTCTCAAAAACTGAGGGAAATACTTACGCTACTATTGTTGCATCACCCTTCCTCTTCAAGGAAAACCAACGCAAGCTCAAGACGTAGCAAGAAGGATTTCTGGCGCCGTTGCCGAGGAGGTCTTCGCTCAAGTCAAAACATACCAAGTACCCATCACAAACTCAATTCCCTCGCAATTACATTATTTGCCATTTGCCTCTCGTTTTCCTCTCCCCCATTTCACCCTTGCCATTTTATTCGCCCTCTCTTTCCCAATCTTCTCCTCTCTTTTTTCGCTTGCCTTTTTTTGTTTGCTTGTGTGTTAGATTACTTGTCGCCATGGCGCAAGATAATACGAAAATGTGTTATTTCTCCAATAGCAATAATAATGATGTCCTTAGTACTCCGATTGCTCCTCTTAATGATGTTGAGTCTTGTGAAATCAATACTTCTTTGCCGAATCTTGTAATGAAAGATCAATTCGCCAGCCTTCCTAGTGAAGATGCCGCTACCCATCTAAACAACTTTGTTGATTTGTGTGATATACAAAATAAGAAAGATACGTATAATGATATTGTTAAATTGAAGTTATTTCCGTTTTCACTTAGAGATCATGCTAAAGTTTGGTTTTCGTCTTTGCCTAAAAATAGTATTGATTCTTGGAACAAGTGCAAAGATGCTTTTATCTCTAAGTATTTTCCTCCCTCTAAGATCATCACTCTTAGGAACGATATTATGAATTTTAAACAACTTGATCATGAGCATGTTGCCCAATCTTGGGAAAGAATGAAATTGATGATTCGCAATTGCCCTACTCATGGTTTGAATTATGGATGATCATACAAAAAATTTATGCCGGATTGAACTTTGCTTCTAGAAATCTTTTAGATTCAGCCGCGGGAGGCACGTTTATGGAAATCACTTTAGGGGATCCTACAAAACTTCTTGATAATATTATGGCTAATTATTCTCAATGGCACACCGAAAGATCTACTAGTAAAAAAGTGCATGCTATAGAAGAAATTAATGTTTTGAGTGGAAAGATGGATGAACTTATGAAATTGTTTGCTACTAAGAGTGCTCCTATTGATCCCAATGATATGCCTTTGTCTACTTTGATTGAGAATAATAATGAATCTATGGATGTGAATTTTGTTGGTAGGAATAGTTTTGGAAATAATGCTTATAGAGGAAACTTTATTCCTAGACCGTTCCCTAGTAATTCCTCTACTAATTATGGAAATTCCTACAATAATTCTTATGGTAATTTTAATAAGATGCCCTCTGATTTTGAGAATAGTGTTAAAGAATTTATGATCTCTCAAAAGAATTTTAATGCCTTGCTTGAAGAAAAATTGCTCAAAGTTGATGATTTGGCTAGGAACGTTGATAGACTTTCGCTTGATGTTGATTCTCTTAAACTTAGATCTACTCCTCCTAAGCATGATATCAATGAGTCTCTCAAAGCCATGAGAATTTACATTGATGAGTGCAAAGAAAGAACCGCTAGATTGCGTGCAAAGAAAGATTGCTTTTTAAAGGCGTGTTCTTCTAGTTTCCATGAAAATAATGATGAAGATCTTAAAGTTATTAATGTGTCCCATATTAGATATTTGTTTTGCAATATGAATATTAATAATAATGGGACTGGAGATGAGTCAACTTTAGTTAGAAGGCGTCCCAATAATTCAGAGTTTTTAGATCTTGAGGCTAAATTTGGTAAAAGTGGGATTGGAGAGGTCATGACTTTAAATAGCATTGAACCCACTATCTTGGATTTCAAGGAATTTGATTATGATAATTGTTCTTTCGAAGGTTTTATTTCCTTGTTTCAATCCATTGTGAATTCTCCTCATGCTTATAGTCAAAATAAAGCTTTTACCAACATATCGTTGATGCCTTGATGCAATCTTTTGATGAAAAACTTAATTTGGAAGTTTCTATACCTAGAAAACTTAATGATAAGTGGTAACCTACTATAAAGATTAAAATTAAAGATCATGAGTGTTATGCTTTGTGTGATTTGGGTGCTAGTGTTTCCACAATTTCGAAAACTTTATGTGATATTCTAGGTTTCCATGATCTTGATGATTCTTCTTTAAATTTGCACCTGCGGATTCCACCATTAAAAATCCAATGGGAAGGATCAATGATGTTCTCATTGTTGCAAATAGAAATTTGGTGCCCGTAGATTTTATCGTTCTTGATATAGATTGCAATCTTTCTTGCCCTATTATTCTTGGTGGACCTTTCCTTAGAACGATTGGTGCGATTATTGATATGAAGGAAGGGAATATTAAATTCCAATTTCCATTAAGGAAAGGCATGGAGCACTTTCCAATAAAGAAAATTAAATTACCTTATAAATCTATCATGCGGGCCACTTATGAATTGAGTGCCAAAGATGTCACTACTTAGATCTATCCACGCTTTTATGCCTAGCTAGGGGCGTTAAACGATAGCTCTAGTTGGGAGGCAACCCAATTTTATTTGTGTTTTTTGTTTTTGTTTCTGTTTAGTAATAAATTTTGCATCTACCTTCTGTTTAGATGTGTTTTAATGTCTTGATTAGTGTTTGTGCCAAGTAGAACCTATAGGATAACCTATGGTGATAGTTAATTTGATTCTGCTGAAAATCAGAAGCTTTGCACGCACGAAATTAGTTTTGTTAAATCACAGAAACATGCTTTTGCGTTGATTCTTTTTTCTGTAGATCAATAGACAAATTTCCCAGGACTTCCTATTTTGGTAGGATTTTTAGAGTTTCAGAAGTATTCGTGGGTTACAGATTGCTATAGACTATTCTGTTTTTGACAGATTCTGTTTTTCATGTGTTGTTTGCTTATTTTGATGCATCTATGGCTAGTATTAAGTGGTATGAACCATAGAGAACTTTAAATACAGTAGGTTTAACACCAACATAAATAAAGAATGATTTCATTACAGTAACTTATCTGGTGGTTTTGCTTTCTTTCACTAACGGAGCTTATGAGATTTCCTGTTGAGTTTTGTGTTGTGAAGTTTTCAAGTTTTGGGTAAAGATTTGATGGACTATGGAATAAGGAGTGGCAAAAGCCTAAGCTTGGGGATGCCCATGGCACCCCGAGATATTCAAGAATAGCCAAAAGCCTAAGCTTGGGGATGCCCCCGGAAGGCATCCCCTCTTTCATCTTCGTTCATTGGTAACTTTACTTGGAGCTATATTTTTATTCGCCACATGATATGTGTTTTGCTTGGAGCGTCTTGTATAATATTAGTGTTTGCTTTTTAGTTTTCCACAATCATCCTTGCTGTACAAACCTTTTGGGAGAATCCCACTTGATTGGAATTTATTTGAATACTCTATGTGCTTCACTTATATCTTTTGAGCTAGATAGTTTTTCCTCTAGTGCTTCACTTATATCTTTTAGAGCACGGCGGTGGCTTAATTTTGTAGAAATTGCTAGTCTCTCATGCTTCACTTATATTATTTTGAGAGTCTCTTAGAACAGCATGGTATTTGCTATGGTTATAAAATTGGTCCTAGAATGGTAGGCATCCAAGTTGGGTATAATAAAAACTATCATAGGAAGTGAATTGGATCCTATGATCAATTTGATACTTGATAATTGTTTTGATATATGGAGGTAGTGATATTAAAGTCATGCTATTTGGGTGATTATGAATTTAAAGAATGCTTGTGTTGAAGTTAGCAAGTCCCTTAGCATGCACATATGGTTGAAGTTGTGTAACAAATTTGAAACATGAGGTGTCCTTGGATTGTGCATCCTTATGAGTGGCGGTCGGGGACGAGCGATGGTCTTTTCCTACCAATCTATCCCTCTAGGAGCATGCGCGTAGTGCTTGGATTTTGATGACTTGTAGATTTTTGCAATAAGTATATGAGTTCTTTTGACTAATGTTGAGTCCATGGATTATACGTACTTTTACCTTTCCACCATTGCTAGCCTCTTCGGTACCGTGCATTGCCCTTTCTCACCTTGAGAGTTGGTGCAAACTTCGCCGGTGCATCCAAACCCCGTCATATGATATGCTCTATCACACATAAAGCCCCTTATATCTTCCTCAAAACAGCCACCATACCTACCTATTATGGCATTTTCATAGCCATTCCGAGATATATTGCCATGCAACTTTCCACCGTTCCGTTTATCATCATGACATACATTACTTTTGTCATATTGCCATTGCATGATCATGTAGTTGACATCGTATTTGTGGCGAAGCCACCATGCATAATTTTTCATACATGTCACTCTTGATTCATTGCACCATCCCGGTACACCGCCGGAGGCATTCATATAGAGTCATATCTTCTAGTTTTGAGTTGTAATTCATATGTTGTAATCAATAAAAGTGTGATGATCATCATTATTAGAGCATTGTCCCCAAAAAAGAAAAAGAAAAGAAAAAAGAAAAAAAAAAGAAAGGCCAAAAAAGGCCAAAGAAAAAAAAAGGGGGGCAATGTTACTATCTCTTTTTCCACACTTGTGCTTCAAAGTAGCACCATGTCCTTCATATAGCGAGTCTCATATATTGTGCTTCAAAGTAGCACCATGTTCTTCATATAGAGAGTCTCATATGTTGTCACTTTCATATACTAGTGGGAATTTTTCATTATAGAACTTGGCTTGTATATTCCTACGATGGGCTTTCTCAAATGCCCTAGCTCTTCGTGAGCAAGCAAATTGGATGCACACCCACTAGTTTTCTTTTGTTGAGCTTCCATTCATTTATAGCTCTAGTGCATCCGTTGCATGGCAATCCCTACTCCTCATGTTGACATCAATTGATGGGCATCTCCATAGCCCGTTGATTATCCTCGTTAATGTGAGACTTTCTCCTTTTTTTGTCTTCTCCACACAATCCCCACCATCATATTCTATTCCACCCATAGTACTATATCCATGGCTCACGCTCATGTATTGCGTGAAAGTTGAAAAAGTTTGAGATTATTTAAGTATGAAACAATTTCTTGGCTTGTCATCGGGGGTGTAGAATTTGGGAACATTTTTGTGCGACGAAAATGAAGCATAGCCTAACTATATGATTTTGTAGGGATGAACTTTCTTTAGCCATGTTATTTTGAGAAGACATGATTGCTTTTATTAGTATGATTGAAGTATTACTATTTCTTATGTCAATATGAACTTTTATTTTGAATCATTTTTATCTGAACATTCATGCCACAATAAAGAAAATTACATTGAGAATTATGCTAGGTAGCACTCCACATCAAAATTCTGTTTTTATCATTTACCTACTCGAGGACGAGCAGGAATTAAGCTTGGGGATACTTGATACGTCTCCAACGTATCTATAATTTTTGATTATTCCATGCTATTATATTACCCCTTTTGGATGTTTATGGGCTTTATTTTACACATTTATATCATTTTTGGGACTAACCTACTAACCGGAGGCCCAGCCCGTATTGCTGTTTTTTTGCCTATTTCAGTATTTCGAAGAAAAGGAATATCAAACGGATTCCAAACGGAATGAAACCTTCGGGGGCGTGATTTTTGGAATGAACGTGATCCAGAGGACTTGGAGTGCAAGCCAAGAAGCGATCGAGGCCTCCACGAGGGTAGGGGCGCGCCCACCCCTACAGGGCGTGCCCCTCTGTCTCATGGGCCCCTCGGGCGTCCACCGACCTACTTCTTCCTCCTATATATACCCACGTACCCCAAAAACATCCAGGGGGCCAACGAAAAACAATTTCCACCGCCGTAACCTTCTGTATCCGCGAGATCCCATCTTGGAGCCTTCGTCGGTGCTCCGCCGGAGGGGGAATCGTCCATGGAGGGCTTCTACATCAACACCATAGCCTCTCCGATGAGTTGTGAGTAGTTTACCACAGACCTTCGGGTCCATAGTTATTAGCTAGATGGCTTCTTCTCTCTTTTTGGATCTCGATACCATGTTCTCCCCCTATCTTGTGGAGATCTATTTGATGTAACTCTTTTTGCGATGTGTTTGTCGAGATACGATGAATTGTGGGTTTATGATCAAGTTTATCTATGAGAAATATTTGAATCTTCTCTGAATTCTTTTATGTATGATTGAGTTATCTTTGCAAGTCTCTTCGAATTATCAGTTTGGTTTGGCCTACTAGATTGATCTTTCTTGCAATGGGAGAAGTGCTTAGCTTTGGGTTCAATCTTGCGGTGTCCTTACCCAGTGACAGCAGGGGTTGCAAGGCACGTATTGTATTGTTGCCATTGAGGATAAAAAGATGGGGTTTATATCATATTGCATGAGTTTATCCCTCTACATCATGTCATCTTTCTTAATGCGTTACTCTATTCTTATGAACTTAATACTCTAGATGCATGCTGGATAGCGGTCGATGTGTGGAGTAATAGTAGTAGATGCAGGCAGGAGTCGGTCTACTTGTCACGGACGTGATGCCTATATACATGATCATGCCTAGATAATCTCATAATTATTCGCTTTTCTATCAATTGCTCGATAGTAATTTGTTCACCAACTGTAATACTTATGCTATCTTGAGAGAAGCCACTAGTGAAACCTATGGCCCCCGGGTCTATCTTTTATCATATAAGCTTTCAATCTACTTCTATTTGCATCTTTACTTTTCCAATCTATATCATAAAATACCAAAAATATATTTATCTTATCATACTATCTCTATCAGATCTCACTTTCGCAAGTGGCCGTGAAGGGATTGACAAGCCCTTTATTGCATTGGTTGCGAGTTCTTTGTTTGTTTGTGTAGGTGCGTGGGACTTCTGAGGAGCCTCCTACTGGATTGATACCTTGGTTCTCAAAAACTGAGGGAAATACTTACGCTACTATTGTTGCATCACCCTTCCCTCTTCATGGAAAACCAACGCAAGCTCAAGACGTAGCAAGAAGGATTTCTGGCACCGTTGCCGGGGAGGTCTTTGCTAAAGTCAAAACATACCAAGTACCCATCACAAACTCATCTCTCTCCCATTTACATTATTTGCCATTTGCCTCTCGTTTTCCTCTCCCCCACTTCACCCTTGCCGTTTTATTCGCCCTCTCTTTCCCAATCTTCTCCTCTCTTTTTTTCGCTTGCCTTTTTTTGTTTGCTTGTGTGTTAGATTACTTGTCGCCATGGCGCAAGATAATACCAAATCATGTGATTTCTCCAATACCAATAATAATGATTTCCTTAGTACTCCGATTGCTCCTCTTAATGATGTTGAGTCTTGTGAAATCAATACTGCTTTGCTGAATCTTGTTATGAAAGATCAATTCGCCGGCCTTCCTAGTGAAGATGCCGCTACCCATCTAAACAACTTTGTTGATTTGTGTGATATGCAAAAGAAGAAAGATACGGATAATGATGTTGTTAAATTGAAGTTATTTCCATTTTCACTTAGAGATCGTGCTAAAGTTTGGTTTTCGTCTTTGCCTAAAAATAGTATTGATTCTTGGAACAAGTGCAAAGATGCTTTTATCTCTTAGTATTTTCCTCCCTCTAAGATAATCACTCTTAGGAATGATATTATGAATTTTAAACAACTTGATCATGAGCATGTTGCCCAATCTTGGGAAAGAATGAAATTGATGATTCGCAATTGCCCTACTCATGGTTTGAATTTATGGATGATCATACAAAAATTTTATGCCGGATTGAACTTTGCTTCTAGAAATCTTTTAGATTTAGCCGCGGGAGGCACGTTTATGGAAATCACTTTAGGGGATGCTACAAAACTTCTTGATTATATTATGGCTAATTATTCTCAATGGCACACCGAAAGATCTACTAGTAAAAAAGTGCATGAGAAGAAATTAATGTTTTGAGTGGAAAGATGGATGAACTTATGAAATTGTTTGCTACTAAGAGTGCTCCTATTGATCCCAAAGATATGCCTTTGTCTACTTTGATTGAGAATAATAATGAATCTATGGATGTGAATTTTGTTGGTAGGAATAGTTTTGGAAACAATGCTTATAGAGGAAACTTTAATCCTAGACCATTCCCTAGTAATTCCTCTACTAATTATGGAAATTCCTACAATAATTCTTATGGTAATTTTAATAAGATGCCCTCTGATTTTGAGAATAGTGTGAAAGAATTTATGATCTCTCAAAAGAATTTTAATGCCTTGCTTGAAGAAAAATTGCTCAAAGTTGATGATTTGGCTAGGAACGTTGATAGACTTTCGCTTGATGTTGATTCTCTTAAACTTAGATCTACTCCTCCTAAGCATGATATCAATGAGTCTCTCAAAGCCATGAGAATTTCCATTGATGAGTGCAAAGAAAGAACCGCTAGATTGCGTGCAAAGAAAGGTTGCTTTTTAAAGGTGTGTTCTTCTAGTTTCTATGAAAATAATGATGAAGATCTTAAAGTTATTGATGTGTCCCCTATTAGATCTTTGTTTTGCAATATGTATCTTAACAATAATGGGACTGGAGATGAGTCAACTTTAGTTAGAAGGCGTCCCAATAATTCGGAGTTTTTAGATCTTGATGCTAAATTTGGTAAAAGTGGGATTGGAGAGGTCATGACTTTAAATAGCATTGAACCTTGGATTTCAAGGAATTTGATTATGATAATTGTTCTTTAGAAGGTTGTATTTCCTTGTTGCAATCCGTTGTGAATTCTCCTTATGCTTATAGTCAAAATAAAGCTTTTACCAAACATATCGTTGATGCCTTGATGCAATCTTTTGATGAAAAACTTAATTTGGAAGTTTCTATACCTAGAAAACTTAATGATGAGTGGGAACCTAGTATAAAGATTAAAATTAAAGATCATGAGTGTTATGCTTTGTGTAATTTGGGTGCTAGTGTTTCCACGATTCTGAAAACTTTAGGTGATATTCTAGGTTTCCATGATCTTGATGATTGCTCTTTAAATTTGCACCTTGCGGATTCCACCATTAAAAAGCCAATGGGAAGGATCAATGATGTTCTCATTGTTTCAAATAGAAATTTGGTGCACATAGATTTTATCGTTCTTGATATAGATTGCAATCTTTCTTGCCCTATTATTCTTGGTAGACCTTTCCTTAGAACGATTGGTGCGGTTATTGATATGAAGGAAGGGAATATTATATTCCAATTTCCATTAAGGAAAGGCATGGCACTACTTAGATCTATCCTCGCTTTTATGCCTAGCTAGGGGCATTAAACGATGGCGCTAGTTGGGAGGCAACCCAGTATTATTTGTGTTTTTTGTTTTTGTGCACCTCTTTGACTGGCCATAACTTGATGCATGTTGCTCCGTTTTGCGTGCATGATATATCAAAATGTTCATCTCAGAGTGCTCTTCTTGATGGAGTAGTTTTCATGCATTTTAGGATTCATCTTGATGCCTTAACCTTCGTTGCAAATCTGCTAGGTAATATAAGCTGCTGAAATATGCTGGTTGTTAACGTTATGTATGCATATTATGAGTGCCACAACTTTGTCTCTGTTGACCCTATGATGATGATCTTGATATGAGCATGTTCTGCTCTTCATGCTCTACATGTTGGTGTCTTTTCATTAATATTAGTGTGTCGGTTAACATATTATTCCCTGTTGCAAAAGTGCATGTTGCTGTTAACTGCTAAAAACTGTTGTAACTTGCTGATTTGTCGTTTTTATTGCATTTTGTGTGTGCAACCTATGAGCATGATGTCTACATGTTTTAGGAGCATATTTATGCCACCTTTACAGGGGTGCAATCCATGTATTTTTATGTTCCCAGTAGTGAGTGCATCAAGCTTGTGAAGTGGGCTACTTGTTGTTAACTTTCTGTCAAGTGTGTTTCTGCCATATCATGATGCCATATTTGCTTGATGCTACCAATTAATCCATGCATATTATAGAGATGCTTAGTTGACATGTTTTGATGTATATGTTATTGTCTATCATTCCATGCCTTTTGATGCCCTATATATGTCCTATAGCATATAGTTTAATTGCCTTGAACATGATTATATAATGTTCCAGATTTCTGTTAACTTCATGGTGCATCGTTGTGAGCTTGTTATTGAGTGTTCCATGCCTCTTCTAGAGATGCTCCAATCACATGTTTTTAAGTATGCTATGAATAATTTGTTCAAATGCCATGGTTGTTAATTTTGGATGTCATATGCCTCTGTTCCATGCTTGCAAACATGCTATCATAATGTTGTTGTTTTACACTTGCCGAAATTGTTTCAACATTCAATCTTGTCTTATTGATTCCTACTAATCCATGACCATATGTATATGATTCCATGATGTTATTTTCTCTTTGTTATGTGTACTTTGATTGCATGCCCTTGGTTGCTATGTTTACTTGCTGTAGATTGTCTCTTTCTTGCTATCAAATTGCACTTATATTAACTCTGCTCATTTATATGCTCCTGTGTTATAAAGTTGCTTTTTGCATTGATCATATTGGTGTAACCTTTATGCCTATGAACCTCAAACCTTAATGATATTTGAAGTATGTTATCTGTAAATGAAGTGCATGTCAAGTTTGTGCTCATATGATTCCTGTAGCATGTTGTTTTGATGTTTGCAAAGTGCCTACTTGCTGTTTTGGGCAGATGGTTGTTATACCTTGATTGGAGTGTATGTGTTGCACTGTTGCTCCGTTTGAGCATGCTCTATATGAAACTTGCTTAGTTTTGCATGTAGTTGCATCATGTCATGTTGGATCCATGTTTGGGGAGGGTTTTCTTGATGTTTGAATGCATTTTGCATCAACGCCATGTTTAACTTACTTTGCTCATATCTTCTAGGTCGTAGCTCCGAACTAAATGAACTTTATATGTAACTTGACTAGATTTCGTGTAGATCATCATGGTGCTCTTTCACTTGCTGTTTAACAACTTCAACTTAATGTTTGTTCAGATCTGGACCAATTTCGAAATTTGCATATGAGGACTTACCGGAGTAGTTATATGTTGTTTTCGGCCTCATTTAAACTTGCTTTGGTGTGTTGTTCTTGTATGCATCATCTATTGCCATGAATAGCATCATATAGCCTTTGTCATGCATCATTCTTGGTTGTGCATCATGTCATGTTTAAGTGTGGTGTGTTTACCATGTTATTTGCTTCTTTCCGGTTGTGCTACTTCTCGATAGTTCCTGTTTCGTTGCGATCGTGAGGATTCGTTCGTTTATGCTTGGTTCGTCTTCGTCCGTTCGTCTTCTTCATGGACTCCTTCTTCTTCCTAGCGGGATTTCAGGCAAGATGATTCTCACCTTGGATCTCACTACTATCATTGCTATGCTAGTTGCTTCGTTCTATCGCTATGCTGCGCTACCTATCACTTGCTTATCAAGCCTCCCAAATTGCCATGTCAGCCTCTAACCTTCTCACCCTTCCTAGCACACCGTTGTTTGGCTATGTTACCGCTTTTGCTCAGCCCCTCTTATAGCATTGTTAGTTGCAGGTGAAGTTGAAGATTGCTCCATGTTGGAATATGATTATGTTGGGTTATCAGAATATCTCTTATTTAATTAATGCATCTATATACTTGGTAAAGGGTGGAAGGCTCGGCCTTATGCCTGGTGTTTTGTTCCACTCTTGTCGCCCTAGTTTCCATCATACCGGTGTTATGTTCCATGACTTTGCGTCCCTAACACGGTGTGGGTTTATGGGCCCCTCTTGACAGTTCGCTTTTAATAAAACTCTTCCAGCAAGGCCCAACATTGGTTTTAACATTTGCCATAATAATACTTAAACTAAATAATAAATTTGCATAGGGCGTCATGAACCCAAGGATTTTTCTACATACAGGGCGGGGCCAGCGCTGGTGGTGTTGGTCCCAAACGGGTAGACTGCGGGGCCACCACGCGGAAACCCGAGGATTTGGTTTTACTCGTAGGATGTCCCATCCGGACGTGTCATGAGACTAGATACGCGCGGCTACTACCAGGGTGTCGACATGCCGGGAGGCTTTGCTGTATTAGTTTTACCATTGTCAAAATGTCTTGTGCACCAGGATCCCGAGTCTGATCGGATGCCCCGTGATGGAGGACTCTCTCTGCGGATCGTGAGCTTATAATGGGCTAAGTTGGGACACCCCTGCAGGGTTTAAACTTTCGAAAGCCATGCCCGCGGTTATGTGGCAGATGGGAATTTTTAATGTCCAGTTGTAGAGAACTTGACACCAGATTCCAATTAAAATAGCCCAACCGTGTGTGTAACCGTGATGGTCTCTTTTTGAGTGCGTCGAGAACAGAACCCGGTGGGGTTATGTTTGAACGTAAGTAGTTCAGGATCACTTCTTGATCATTACTAGTTTACGACCGTTTGCATAGCTTCTCATCTTATTCTTGTACTCGTAAGTTAGCCACCATACATTGCTTAGTCGCTTGCTGCAACCTCACCACCTAACCATTCCATACCCACTAAGCTTTGCTAGTCTTGATACCCATGGTAATGGGATTGCTGAGTCCTTGTGGCTCACAGATTCCTACAACAGCAGTTGCAGGTACAGGTAATGCGATGATCATGACGTGAGAGCGATGCTTACTTGCTTTGAGTTTTCTTCTGCTTCTTCTTCGATCAAGGGATAGGTTCCAGGTCGGCAGCCTGGGCTAGCAGGGTGGATGTCGTTGAGTTTCTATTTGTGTTTCATCCGTAGTCAGATGTTGCTCTTATGTATGATGTTGTTGTATTCATGTGGCATTGTATGCCTTTTGTATGTATCCCCAACTATTATGTAATGGTACGATGTAATGATATCCACCTTGCAAAAGCATCTCCAATATGTGCTTCTATCCTTGATGGGGCCTTTTAGAGTTCCTTTAGGATAGAGTCGCATATTGGGCGTGACACATGATCACCTACATTAAACTCACGCTTTTGTATCCTTTTGTCATGCCATCTTTTAACTTTTTCTTTAAACAACTTGGCATTCTCGTAGGCTTGGGTCCTCCATTCATCAAGTGAGATAATGTTAAATAACCTCTTCTCACCGGCAAGTTTGAAATCATAGTTGAGCTCTTTGATTGCCCAATAAGCTTTATGTTCTAGTTCAAGAGGTAAGTGACAAGCCTTTCCATATACCATTTTATATGGAGACATACCCATAGGGTTTTTACAAGTAGTTCTATAAGCCCATAATGCATCATCAAGTTTCTTAGACCAATTCTTTCTAGATCTATTAACAGTCTTTTGCAAAATCAATTTAATCATTCTATTGCTCAATTCTACTAGACCACTAGACTGACGATTATATGGAGATGCAATTGTATGGTTAACATCATATTTAGCAAGCAATTTATGGAAAGAACCATGAATAAAGTGTGAACCACCATCAGTCATTAAATATCCAGGGACTCCAAACCTCAGAAAAATAACTTCTTTAAGCATCTCAATAGAAGTGTTATGATCAGCACTACTAGTTGGAATAGCTTCTACCCACTTAGTAACGTAATCAACAGCAACTAAAATATGTGTATACCCATTAGAGGAAGAAAAAGGTCCCATATAATCAAAACCCCAAACATCAAATGGTTCAATAAGAAGTGAATAATTCATAGGCATTTCCTGACGTCTACTAATATTGCCAATTCTTTGACATTCATCACAAGACAAGACAAACTTACGAGCATCCTTGAAGAGAGTAGGCCAATAAAAACCAGATTGTAATACCCTGTGTGCAATTATATCTCCAGCATGGTGTCCTCCGAAGACTCGGAGTGACACTTGCGTAGGATTTGTTCCTGTTCATGCTCGGGTACACAACGTCTAATAACACCATCTACTCCTTTATAAAGGTGTGGCTCATCCCAAAAGTAATGTCTTAAATCATAACAAAACTTTTTCTTTTGCCAATATGTGAAACTAGGTAGTATAAATTTAGTAACAATGTAATTAGCATAATCAGCATACCATGGAGTATTACGAGAAGCATTTATGACAGCTAATTGCTCATCAGGAAAACTATCATCAATAGGTAGTGCGTCATCAAGAACATTTTCTAACCTAGACAAGTTGTCTGCAGCGGGGTTCTCAGCTCCCTTTCTATCAATAATATGCAAATCAAATTCTTGCAGCAACAGAAACCATCTAATAAGTCTAGGTTTAGCATCTTTCTTTTCCATAAGATGTTTAATAGCAGCATGATCAGTGTGAACAGTTACTTTGGAATCAACAATATAAGATCTGAACTTATCACAAGCAAAAACAACTGCTAAAAAATCTTTTTCAGTAGTAGCATAATTTCTCTAGGCACTGTCTAGAGTTTTACTAGCATAATGAATAACATTCCATTTTTTTATCAACTCTTTGCCCTAGAATAGCACCAACAGCATAATCACTAGCATCGCACATAATTTCAAAGGGTAAGTTCCAATCAGGTGGTTGAACAATAGGTGCAGAAATCGAGGCTTTCTTTAGTATTTCAAATGCTTCTACACAATCATCATCAAAAACAAAAGGAACATCTTTTTGCAAGAGATTATTAAGAGGCCTAGAAATTTTAGAGAAGTCTTTAATAAACCTCCTATAGAAACCAGCATGACCAAGGAAACTTCTTAAACCTTTGATATCTTTAGGACATGGGATCTTTTCAATATCATCTACTTTAGCTTTATCAACTTCAATACCTCTTTCAGAAATTTTATGCCCCAAGACAATACTTTCATTAACCATAAAGTGGCACTTGTCCCAATTCAAGACAAGATTAGTTTCTTCACATCTCTACAAAACTCGATCAAGGTTGCTTAAGCAATCATCAAAAGAAGTTCCGTAAACGGAAAAATCATCCATGAAGACCTCAACAATCTTTTCACAGAAGTCAGAGAATATAGCAGCCATACATCTTTGAAAGGTGACAGGTGCATTGCATAAACCAAAAGGCATATGTCCATAAGCAAATGTACCTAAAGGTCAAGTAAAAGTGGTCTTTTCCTAATCATATTTTGACACAGGTATTTGAGAAAAAATAGAATAACCATCTAGAAAGCAAAAATGTGTATGTTTGGATAGTCTTTCTAGCAGCTTTGTTTAATTTGCGAAAATCAATTACCATTCTATAACATGTAACAATTCTCTGTGGAATCAATTCATTCTTATCATTAGGAACAACGATAATACCTCCCTTCTTAGGGACACAATGAACAGGACTTACCCATCTACTATCAGCAATAGGATAAATTATACCTGCCTCCAGAAGCTTTAGTATTTCATTTCTTACCACTTCTTTCAACTTAGGATTGAACCGTCGTTGAGGATCAATAACTTTCTTAGCATCAGGCTCCAAATTAATTTGGTGCTGGCATAGAGTGGGACTAATGCCCTTAAGATCATCAAGAGTATATCCAATAGTGGCACGGTGCTTCTTCAGAGTTTTCAATAATTTCTTTTCTTCATGCTCTGAAAGGTTAGCACTAATAATAACAGGATATATCTTCTTTTCATCAAGATAAGCATATTTCAAAGTATCAGGTAATTGTTTTAGCTCAAACACGGGATCAACCTTGGGTGGAGGAGCATCCCCAAGGATATCTACAGGCAAATTGTGTTTCAAAACAGGCCCTTGATTAAAGAATATTTCATCTATTTCCCTTCTGTCATTCATAAACATATCATTTTCATGATCTAGCAAATATTGTTCTAAAGGATCAGTAGGAGGCGCGACAATAGCAGCAAGACCAATAATTTCATCCTTACTAGGAAATTCTTTATCATGGGGTTGTCTACGAAATTTAGATAAATTAAAATCATGAGACATACCCCATAAACCAACAATAATAGTATCTTTCTCGCAATCTATCTTAGCATTAACAGTATTCAAGAAAGGTCTACCAAATATAATGGGACAAAAATCATCTTGTGGGGAACCAAGAACAAGAAAATCAGTAGGGTATTTAATTTTCCCACACAAGACTTCAACATCACTAACAATCCCAATTGGCGAAATAGTATCTCTATTGGCAAGCTTAATAGTAACATCAATATCTTCTATCTCAGCAGGTGCAATATTATTCATAATTTCTAGGTATAAGGCATAAGGTATTGCACTCACACTAGCACCCACATCACATAAGTCATGATAACAATGATCTCCTATTTTAACAGAAACAACAGGCATGCCAACAACATGTCTATGTTTATCTTTAGTATCGGGTTTAGCAATTCTAGCAGCTTCATCACAGAAATAAATAACATGTCCATCAATATTATCAACCAAGAGATCTTTAACCATAGCAAATACTAGGTTCAACTTTAATTTGTTCAGGGGGTGTAGGTGTTCTAGTATAACTCTTACAAACCATATTTGAAGCTTTAGCATGATCCTTTATTCTAACAGGAAAAGGTGGTTTCTCAATATAAGCAGTAGGAACAATAGGATCAACTTTATAAGTAATAGTTTCTTCTTTAACTTTAATAGGTTCTACTACTTTCACTTCAATGGGAGGATGATATTTAAACCACTTATCCTTAGGGAGATCAACATGAGTAGAAAATGATTCACAAAAATAAGCTACTATCTCAGAGTCAAGTCCATATTTAGTGCTAAATTCATGAAAAGCATCGGTATCCATAAAAGATTTAACACAATCAAACTTAAGGTTTATACCTGACTCATTACCTTCGTCGAGTTCCCAATCTTCAGAGTTGCATTTAATTCTTTCCAATAATCCCATTTGAATTCATAATCCTTCTTCATAAAAGAACCAGTACAAGAAGTATCGAGCATGGATCGATCATTATGAGAAAGTCGAGCATAAAAATTCTGAATAATAATTTCTCTTAAAAACTCATGATTGGGGCATGAATATAACATTGACTTAAGCCTCCCCCAAGCTTTAGCAATGCTTTATGCTTCACGAGGCCAAAAATTATATATATAATTCCGATCCCGATGAACCACATGCATAGGATAAAACTTCTAATGAAATTCCAATTTTAATCGGTTGTAGTTCCGTGGTCCAATATCATCGCATAGCCTATACCATGTCAATGCCTTTCCCTTCAAAGATAAAGGGAAGACCTTCTTACTAACAACATCCTCGGGCAAACCTGCAAGCTTAAATAATCCACAAACTCCATCCACATAGATTAGGTGCATATCAGGATGTAATGTTCCATCTCCTGCATAAGGATTAGCTTGCAGTTTCTCTATCATACCCGAAGGAATTTAATAATAAATATTTTCAGTAGCTTCAGTAGGTTGAGGAGCAACTCTTTGCTCTTCCAGTTGAGGTGAAGATACCCCAAACAAGCCCCTCAAAGGATTATTTTCCATAGTAACAAGTGACAGTAAATTTCAGCACACTATATAAATGTCTCCTTACCAAATTCCACTTACCAAAGGCGCTTCACTCCCCGGCAACGGCGCCAAAAAAGAGTCTTGATGACCCACAAGTATAGGGGATCTATCGTAGTCCTTTCGATAAGTAAGAGTGTCAAACCCAGCGAAGAACAGAAGGAAATGACAAGCGGTTTTCAACAAGGTATTATCTGCAAGCACTAAAATTATTGGTAACAAATAGTTGTGTGATAAGATAATTTGTAACGGGTACAAGTAACAAAAGTAACTAAGGTGCAGCAAGGTGGCCCAATCCTTTTTATAGCAAAGGAAAAGCCTGGATGAACTCTTATATAAAGCAAAGTGCTCCTGAGGACACATGGGAATTACTATCAAGCTAGTTTTCATCATGCTCATTGATTCGCGTTCGTTACTTTGATAATTTGATATGGGGGTGGACCGGTGCTTGGGTGCTGCACTTCCTTGGACAAGCCTCCCACTTATGATTAACCCCTCTCGCAAGCATCCGCAACTACGAAAGAAGAGTTAAGATAAATCTAACCATAGCATGAAACATATGGATCCAAATCAGCCCCTTACGAAGCAACGCATAAACTAGGGTTTAAGCTTCTATCACTCTAGCAACCCATCATCTACTTATTACTTCCCAATTCCTTCCCCTAGGCCCAAATCATGGTGAAGTGTCATGTAGTCGATGTGCACATAACACCACTAGAGGAAAGACAACATACATCTCATCAAAATATCGAACGAATACCAAATTCACATGACTACTTATAACAAGACTTCTCCCATGTCCTCAATAACAAACGTAACTACTCACAAAGCATATTCATCTTCATAATCAAAGGAGTATTAATTATCATTAAGAATCTGAACATATGATCTTCCACCGAATAAACCAACTAGCATCAACTACAAGGAGTGATCAACACTACTAGCAACCCACAGGTACCAATCTGAGGTTTTGAGACAAAGATCGGATACAAGAGATGAACTAGAGTTTGAGAGGAGATGGTGATGGTGAAGATGTTGATGGATATTGACCCCCTCTCGATGAGAGGATCGTTGGTGATGACGATGGCTTCGATTTCCCCCTCCCGGAGGGATGTTTCCTTGGCAGAACAGCTCCGCCGGAGCCCTAGATTGGTTCTGCCCAGGTTCCGCCTCGAGACGGAGGCACTTCATCCCGAAAGCTTCCTTCTGATTTTTCCAGGTAAAAACACACCATATAGCATAATATGGGCATTGGAGGCCTGACAGGGGGCCCACAAGGTAGGGGGCGCGCCTAGGGGTAGGGCGCACCCTCCACCCTTGTGAATGGCAGGTGGCCCCCTTCTGGTGCTTTCTTAGCCCAGTATTTTTTATTTATTCCAAAATGACTCTTCGTGAAGTTTCTGGTCACTAATATTTGCTTCTTTTCTAGTCCAGAATTCCAGCTGCCGGCATTCTCCCTCCTCATGTAAACCTGGTAAAATAAGAGAGAAAAGGCATAAGTCTTGTGCTATAATGTGTAATAACAGCCCATAATGCAATAAATATTGATATAAAAGCATGATGCAAAATGGATGTATCACAAGGAAACTTCCCTCTTAGTCCTTCGGGAGCTTCTTGTGCGCTAAAGGGAACCTCCCGAGCATCGCACCTCGGGGGCTCTTACCGGACCTCGGGCCGCTCACTTCCTGGTCTTGACCACGGCATCCCGACCTGGCATACCAGCAACGGTTGAAACCTGCCTGGAGACTGGGTCCTGGCGGTGTAGAGCGCTAAGCTACCGCGAGAGTAAAAGGTGGGAACCGTGCCCAAGCGAGAGACACAAACACAACATAAGTTGGGGACGCTAACATTAAGGCAAAAGTGTCATGATCTTTACACACCCCCGCAGGGCCCTTCGTGATTTTTGCGCGGGAATGAAACAAAAGGAAAGGACTCACTGAGGATCGCGACCCAGGCAACGTCACCCATGACGCCTGGCCGGCACCATTCCTCCCCTAAGCCCGAGTGTGGCGACGTGATGGCTCGTAGCATTCGTCGTCGCTCGAGCTCGGTCCCGAGAAAGCATCGCTGCTGCTGTAGGAGTCGCGGACAAGGCCAAGGGCAAGTTCACCACAGGGGCCTCGCCGCCTCGCCGGCCTGAAGGGGGGTCACCGTCTCGATCACCTCCCCTGGGGCAGCGCCCCAGGTGTCGACCATCCTCCCCGGAGACTTTGAAGAGCGTCGACGCCCCATTGTACTTGAAGTGGATGGTGCGCCTCCCCTCCAAGCGGCAGGCGCGGGCAATCGTGCTCCATCCCGGGGTCATGAAGACGTCGCCAGGGTGAATGGCCTCGACCTCCGCCTCTGAAGCTTGGCTGCAGCAGCCGTCGTGCTGTAGCCATAGCTCGATGGGCCCTTTCGGCGGTATCTCCCCCACCAAGGACCGCGGGAGCCGGTGATACGTCTCCGTCGTATCTATAATTTTTTATTGTTCCATGCCAATATTCTTCAACTTTCATATACTTTTGGCAACAAATTGATCCAGTGCCCAGTGCCAATTCATGTCTGTTGCATGTTTTATGTTTCGCAGAAACCACATATCAAACGGAGTCCAAACGGGATAAAAACAAACGGAGAATTATTTTGGAATATTTGTGATTTTTTGGGAAGTAAAATCAACGTGAGACGGTACCCGAGGTGGCCAGGAGATAGGGGCCCACACCCACTCCAGGTGGGCGCGCCCCCCACCCTCCTGGGCCACTCGTAAGGAGTTTGATGCCCTTCTTTGGCCGCAAGAAAGCTAATTTTTGGAAAAAGATCTAGGCGAAGGTTTCAATCCAATTGGAGTTACGGATCTCCGGATATAAAAGAAACGGTGCGAGGGCAGAATCCCAGAACGCAGAAACAGAGAGATAGATCCAATCTCGGAGGGGCTCTCGCCCCTCCCAAGCCATGGGAGCCAAGGACCAGAGGGGAAACCCTTCTCCCATCTAGGTAGAAGGTCAAGGAAGAAGAGGAAGAATGGGGGCTCTCTCCCCCTTGCTTCCGGTGGCGCCAGAACGCTGCTGGGGGCCATCATCATCACCGCGATCTTCACCAACACCTCCGTCATCTTCACCAACATATCCATCACCTTCCCCCTCTATCTACAGCGGTACACTCTCCCGCAACCCGTTGTACCCTCTACTTGAACATGGTGCTTTATGCTTCATATTATTATCCAATGATGAGTTGCCATCCTATGATGTTTTAGTAGATTTTTGTTGTCCTATTGGTGGTTGATGAATTGCTATGATTGATTTAATTTGCTTGTGCTTATGTTGCTGTCCTTTGGTGCCCATCATATGAGCGCGCGTGGATCACACCATAGGTTTAGTTGTATGTTGATAGGACTATGTATTGGAGGGCTAGAGTGACAGAAGCTTCAACCTAGCATAGAAATTGATGCATACGGGATTGAAGGGGGACCAATATATGTTAATGCTATGGTTGGGTTTTACCTTCATGAATGTTAGTAGTTGCGGATGCTTGCTAATAGTTCCAATCATAAGTGCATAGAATTCCAAGTCACGGATGACATGCTAGCAGTGGCCTCTCCCACATAAAACTTGCTATCGGTCTAGTAAAGTAGTCAATTGCTTAGGGACAATTTTTGCAACTCCTACCACCACTTTTCCACACTCACTACATTTACTTTATATTTTATTTATCTAAACAGCCCCTACTTTCTATTTACGCGTTCTTTACTTTCTTGCAAAACTATCCAACAACACCTACAAAGTACTTCTAGTTTCATACTTGCTCTAGGTAAAGCGAACGTCAAGCGTGCATAGAGTTGTATCAGTGGTCGATAGAACTTGAGGGAATATTTATTCTACCTTTAGCTCCTCGTTGGGTTCGACACTCTTACTTATCGAAAACTGTTGGGATCCCCTACACTTGTGGGTTATCAAGACCTTTTTCTGGCACCGTTGCCGGGGAGTCATAGCGTGGGGTGAATATTCTCGTGTGTGCTTGTTTGCTTTATCACTAAGTAATTTTTATTTGCTGTTCTAAGTTGTTCTCTATCTTTAGCTATGGATATGGAACACGAAATACCAAAAAAATTATGTGTACTTGCTGCTCATGGAGATGGGGAACCTCCTAAAACCCTCGATGCTCATTATGTGAAAAATATTATGTACTACTTTGATAATCCTGAGAAAACCCTATTCAACTTTATAATGGGAGTAACGTTGGATCAACGTGAATATTTAGGGATTATCACGTGACACAAAAAGGGAAACTATTATGGGATCAAATTAATATGTTGTGTTGGTATGCTCGGGATCTATGCTTGAGATATGATATTACTTGTTGCTCCAGGATGAAGGCTCCACACCTTCCCTTTTCATGCAAATTTAATGATAATGAAACCTTAGCTTCTTATGCTAATGGTATATATGATTACTATGATGTTAAACGAATTGAAGAATTTGTTGCTTTTAAGGCTGCTTATGAAATTGAATCTTTGTTTGAAAAGTATGAAGCTTTAGATGATGATGTTTATAGGCCTGAAAATTTTGCTATATTGAAATATTGCTATGACAATTATGAATACAACTACAATATTAATGCATTTATTGAGAAAGTCTCCGCTGTCCAAGAAGAGATTAATATTTTGTAGGAAGCTAGGGAAGAAGAAATTGATGAAACTGTGAGCTCATTGGATGAAAAAGATGATGAGGAGAGCGAAGAACAAAAGGAGGAAGAGCGGATTGATCACCCGTGCCCACCTTCTAATGAGAGTAAATCTTCAACTCATACATCGTTTAATTCCCCTTCGTGCTTACCGAAGGATGATTGCTATGATCACGTTGATTCTCTTGAAATATCCCTTTTTAATGATGCTTGCTATGCTTGTGGCCAAGATGCCAATATGAATTATTCTTATGGAGATGAACTTGCTATAGTTCTTTATGTTAAACATGAAATTGTTGCTATTGCACCCACGCATGATAGTCCTATTATCTTTTTGAATTCTCCAAACTACACTATATCGGAGAAGTTTGCGCTTATTAAGGATTATATTGATGGGTTGCCTTTTACCGTTGCACATGATGATTTTGATAGATATAATATGCATGTGCTTGCTGCTCCTACTTGCAATTTCTATGAGAGAGGAACTATATCTCCACCTCTCTATGTTTCCAATATGATAAAATTGCAAGAAACTGCTTATACTATGCGTTGGCCTTTACTATGTGTGCATGAATTGTTCTTTTATGACATGCCGATGCATAGGAAGAGAGTTAGACTTTGTTGTTGCATGATATATGTTACTTTGTGCTCACTACTAAATTACAAATCATTGTTAATTAAAATTGGCTTTGATATACCTTGGGATCCAGGTGGATCCACTACTTGAGCACTATATGCCTAGCTTAATGGCTTTAAAGAAAGCGCTGCCAGGGAGACAACCCGGAAGTTTTAGAGAGTCATTTATTTCTGTTGAGTGCTTTTATATAGTTTAAAAACAAAAAATAAAGAGGGGAACCGAAACCTTTTCAAAAAGGAAAGTGAAAGTGAGAGAGAAAAGCATTGTTGAAGTGGGAGAGCTCCTTGAACTTTGTTCATGCTCACGGAAACTTTGTGAATCTTGATTACAGAAACTTTTCATCAAAAATAATTATCCCCTTGTACAATTCCATTGTATTATAAAAATAATGTGCCAAGGTTTTCCTTTAGGATGTTTACAATGCTTGTTGGTTTGTACGGTGCAGGACAGAAACTTTGGCTGTAGTGCGCAATGTTACATTTTTAACTAGAACGTCATTTGGTTATGATTCTTTTTGCACTGTCTTTCTATACAACTTATTTATTTTTCCTAATTTTGGTAGAATTGTTGGGGTACCAGAAGTATGGTGGATGTTCAGATTGCTACAGACTGTTCTGTTTTTGACAGATTCTGTTTTTGATGCATAGTTTGCTAGTTTTGATGAATCTATCAATTTATATTAGTGGATTAAGCCATGGAAAAGTTATATTACAGTAGACACAATGCAAAAACAAAATATGAATTGGTTTGCAAAAGTACTTAGAGTGGTGATTTGCTTTATTATACTAACGAATCTTACCGAGTTTTATGTTCAAGTTTTGTGTGGATGAAGTGTCTAATCGAGGAGGTTTCGATGTGAGGAAAAGGAAGAGAGGCAAGAGATCAAGCTTGGGGATGCCCGAGGCACCCCAAGTAAATATTCAAGGAGACTCAAGCGTCTAAGCTTGGGGATGCCCCAGAAGGCATCCCCTCTTTCTTCAACAAGTATCGGTATGTTTTCGTATTCGTTTCGTTCATGCGATATGTGCAAGTCTTGGAGCGTCTTTTGCATTTAGTTTTCACTTTTCTTTTATGCACCATGCTGGTATGAGATAGTCCTTGGTTGATTTATAGAATGCTCATTGCACTTCACTTAAATCTTTTGAGTATGGCTTTATAGAATGCTTCATGTGCTTCACTTATATCATTTGAAGTTTGGATTGCCTGTTTCTCTTCACATAGAAAACCGCCATTTGTAGAATGCTCTTTTGCTTCACTTATATTTGTTAGAGCGTGGGCATATCTTTTGTAGAAAGAATTAAACTCTCTTGCTTCACTTATATCAATTTAGAGAGATGACAGGAATTGGTCAATCACATGGTTAGTCATAAAATCCTACATAAACTTGTGGATCACTGAATATGATATGTTTGATTCCTTGCAATAGTTTTGCGATATAGAGGTGATAATATGTGGAGGTACTGGTAGATGGTTGTGTTTAGTAAGGATGTTGGTGTTAAGGTTTGTGATTCCCGAAGCATGCATGTATGGTCTACTAACTATGTAACCAAATTGGCGCGTATTGTATTTTGATTGTTTATCTTTGCGTGAAGGTCGGGGGCGCGCAATGGTTAACTCCTACCAACCTCCCCCCTGGGAGCATGCGCGTAGTACTTTGTTTCAAGGGCTTTTAAATTTTTGCAATAAGTATGTGAGTTCTTTATGACTAATGTTGAGTCCATGGATTATACGCACTTTTACCTTTCCATCATTGCTAGCCTCTTCGGTACCGTGCATTGCCCTTTCTCACCTCGAGAGTTGGTGCAAACTTCGCCGGTGCATCCAAACCCCGTGATATGATACGCTCTATCACACATAAGCATCCTTATATCTTCCTCAAAACAGCCACCATACCTACCTATCATGGCATTTCCATAGCCATTCCGAGATATATCGCCATGCAACTTCCATCATCATCATATACATGACTTGAGCATTCATTGTCACATTGCTTTGCATGATCATAAGATAGCTAGCATGATGTTTTCATGGCTTGTCCGATTTTTGATGTCATTGCTATGCTAGATCATTGCACATCCCGGTACACCGCCGGAAGCATTCATATAGAGTCATATCTTTGTTCTAGTATCGAGTTGTAAGTAAATAAAAGTGTGATGATCATCATTATAGAGCATTGCCCCATGAAGAAAAAAGAAGAAAAAAGAAAAAAAGGAAAAAAGGAAAAAAGGAAAAAAGGAAAAAAGGAAAGGCCAAAGAAGCCTAAATAAAAAAAGGGGGCCAAAGAAGCCCACCCAAAAAAAGGAAAAGGAAAAAAAGAAAAAGAAAAAAGGGGCAATGTTACTATCTTTTTCCACACTTGTGCTTCAAAGTAGCACCATGATCTTCATATAGAGAGTCTCTCATGTTGTCACTTTCATATACTAGTGGGAATTTTTCATTATAGAACTTGGCTTGTATATTCCAACGATGGGCTTCCTCAAATGCCCTAGGTCTTCGTGAGCAAGCAAGTTAGATGCACACCCACTTAGTTTCAGTTTGAGCTTTCATACACTTATAGCTCTAGTGCATCCGTTGCATGGCAATCCCTGCTCCTCGCATTGACATCAATTGATGGGCATCTCCATAGCCCGTTAGCCGCGTCGGTGTGAGACTTTCTCCCTTTTTGTCTTCTCCACATAACCTCCATCATCATATTCTATTCCACCCATAGTGCTATATCCATGGCTCACGCTCATGTATTGCGTGAGAGTTGAAAAGGTTTGAGAATACTAAAGTATGAAACAATTGCTTGGCTGACACCGGGATAGGCATGAGGGGTACCTTGTGTTAAGAAAAGGGATCATACAAGACTATATGATTTTGTAGGGATAACTTTCTGAAGCATTGATGTTTTGAAAGACATGATTGTTTGTTGGGATGCCCTAAGTATTATTGCTTTTATGTCAAATGATAGACTATTGCTTTGAATCACTCGTGTCTTAATATTCATGCCATGATTAGACATATGATCAAGATTATGCAAGGTAGCATTCCACATCAAAAATTATCTTTTTTATCATTTACCTACTCGAGGACGAGCAGGAATTAAGCTTGGGGATGCTGATATGTCTCCGTCGTATCTATAATTTTTGATTGTTCCATGCCAATATTCTTCAATTTTCATATATTTTTGGCAACTTTTTATACTATTTTTTGAGACTAACATATTGATCAAGTGCCCAGTGCCAGTTCCTGTCTGTTGCATGTTTTATGTTTCGCAGAAACCCCATATCAAACGGAGTCCAAACGAGATAAAAACGGACGAAGAATTATTTTGGAATATTTGTGATTTTTAGGAAGTAAAATCAACGCGAGACGGTGCCCGAGGTGGCCACGAGATAGGGGCCCACGCCCACTCCAGGTGGACGTGCCCCCCACCCTCCTAGGCCACTCGTAAGGTGGTTGATGCCCTTCTTTGGCCGCAAGAAAGCTAATTTTTGGAAAAAGATCTAGGCGAAGGTTTCGATCCAATCGGAGTTACGGATCTCCGGATATAAAAGAAACGGTGCCAAGGCAGAATCCCAGAACGCAGAAACAGAGAGATAGATCCAATCTCGGAGGGGCTCTCGCCCCTCCCAAGCCATGGGAGCCAAGGACCAGAGGGGAAACCCTTCTCCCATCTAGGGAGAAGGTCAAGGAAGAAGAAGAAGAAGAAGGGGGGGCTCTCTCCCCCTTGCTTCCGGTGGCGCCGGAACGCCGCCGGGGGCCATCATCATCACCGCGATCTTCACCAACACCTCCGTCATCTTCACCAACATATCCATCACCTTCCCCCTCTATCTACAGCGGTACACTCTCCCGCAACCCGTTGTACCCTCTACTTGAACATGGTGC